>NW_027192793.1:300000-559000 GCF_949987515.2 Delphinus delphis | reverse complement strand
GTTAGCGTAAGGGTTAGGATTAGGGGACGGGTGAGGGTCAGGCTTCGGGGAAGGGTTAGGGTTAGGCTTCGGGCTAGGATTAGGGTTAGGGGACGGGGACGGTTTAGGGTCCAGGGGAGGGTACGACAACGCTTTAGGGGGAGCGTAGGTGTGTGGGCACGGGTTAGTGTTAGCGTACGGGTTAGGACTAGGGGACGGGTGAGGGTCAGGCTTCGGGGAAGGGTTAGGGTTAGGGTTCAAGCTAGGGTTAGGGTTAGGAGACGGGGATGGTTTAGGGTCTAGGGGAGGGTACGACAACGCTTTAGGGGGAGCGTAGGTTTGAGGGCGCGGGTTAGTGTTATTGTACGGGTTAGGAATAGGGGACGCATGAGGGTCAGGCTTCGTGGAAGGTTAGGGTTAGGGTTCGGGCTAAGGTTAGGGTTAGGGGACGGGGACGGTTTAGGGTCCAGGTGAGGGTACGACAACGCTTTAGGGGGAGCGTACGTGTGACGGCGCGGGTTAGTGTTAGCGTATGGGTTAGGATTAGGGGACGTGTGAGGGTCAGGCTTCGGGGAAGGGTTTGGGTTAGGGTTCGGGCTAGGGTTAGGGTTAGGGGACGGGGACGGTTTAGGGTCCAGGTGAGGCTACGACAACGCCTTAGCGGGAGCGTACGTGTGAGGGCGTGGGTTAGTGTTAGTGTACGGGTTAGGATTAGGGGACGGGTGAGGGTCAGGCTTCGGGGAAGGCTTAGGGTTAGGGTTCGGGCTAGGGTTAGGGTTAGGGGACGGGGACGGTTTAGGGTCCAGTGGATGGTACGACAACGCTTTAGGGGGAGCGTAAGTGTGAGGGCGTGGGTTAGTGTTAGCGTACGGGTTAGGATAAGGGGACGGGTGAGGGTCAGGCTTCGGGGAAGGCTTAGGGTTAGGGTTCGGGCTAGGGTTAGGTTTAGGGGACAGGAATGGTTTAGGGTCCAGGGGAGGGTACGACAACGCTTTAGGGGGAGCGTAGGTGTGAGGGCGCGGGTTAGTGTTAGCGTACGTGTTAGGATTAGGGGACGGGTGAGGGTCAGGCTTCGGGGAAGGGTTCGGGTTAGGGTTCGGGCTAGGGTTAGGGTTAGGGGACGGGGACGGTTTAGGGTCCAGGTGAGGGTACGACAACGCTTTAGGGGGAGCGTAGGTGTGAGGGTGCGGGTTAGTGTTAGCGTACGGGTTAGGATTATGGGACGGGTGAGTGTCAGGCTTCGGGGAAGTGTTAGGGTTAGGGTTCGGGCTAGGTTTAGGGTTAGGGAACGGGGACGATTTAGGGTCCAGGGGAGGTTAAAACAACGCTTTAGGGGGAGCGTACGTGTGAGGGCGTGGGTTAGTGTTAGCGTACGGGTTAGGATTTTGGGACGGGTGAGTGTCAGGCTTCGGGAAGGGTTAGGGTTCGGGTTCGGGCTAGGGTTAGGGTTAGGGGACGGGGACGGTTTAGGGTCCAGGGGAGGGTACAAAAGGCTTTAGGGGGCGCGTACGTGTGAGGGCGCGGGTTAGTGTTAGCGTACGGGTTAGGATTAGGGGACGGGTGAGGGTCAGGCTTCGGGGAAGGGTTAGGGTTAGGGTTCGCGCTAGGTTTAGGGTTAGGGTTAGGGGACGGGTTAGGGTCCAGGTGAGGGTACCACAACGATTTAGGGGGAGCGTACGTGTGAGGGCGCGGGTTAGTGTCAGCGTACGGGTTAGGATTAGGGGACGAGTGAGGGTCAGGCTTCGGGGAAGGGTTAGGGTTAGGGTTCGGGCTAGGGTTAGGGTTAGGGGACGGGGACAGTTTAGGGTCCAGGGGTGGGATACGACAATGCTTTAGGGGGAGCGCACGTGTGAGGGCACGGGTTAGTGTTAGCGTACGGGTTAGGATTAGGGGACGGGTGAGGGTCAGGTTTCGGGGAAGGGTTAGGGTTAGGGTTCTGGCTAGGGTTAGGGTTAGGGGACGGGGACGGTTTAGGGTCCAGGGGAGGGTACGACAACGCTTTAGGGGGAGCGTACGTGTGAGGGCGCGGGTTAGTGTTAGAGTACGGGTTAGATTTGGGGACGGTTGAGGGTCAGGCTTCGGGGAAGGCTTAGGGTTAGGGTTCGGGCTAGGGTTAGGGTAAGGGGACGGAGACGGTTTAGGGTCCAGGTGAGGGTACGACAACGCTTTAGGGGGAGCTACGTGTGAGGGCGTGGGTTAGTGTTAGCGTGCGGGTTAGGATTAGGGGACGGATGAGGGTCAGGTTTCGGGGAAGGCTTAGGGTTAGGGTTCGGGCTAGGATTAGGGTTAGGGGACGGGGATGGTTTAGGGTCCAGGGGAGGGTACGACAACGCTTTACAGAGAGCGTACGTGTGAGGGCGCGGGTTAGTGTTAGCGTACGGGTTAGGATTAGGGGACGGGTGAGGGTCAGGCTTCGGGGAAGTGTTAGGGTTAGGGTTCGGGCTAGGGTTAGGGTTAGGGGATGGGGACGGTTTAGGGTCCAGGTGAGTGTACGGCAACGCTTTAGAGGGAGCGTAGGTGTGAGGGCGCGGGTTAGTGTTAGCGTACGGGTTAGGATTATGGGACGGGTGAGTGTCAGGCTTCGGAAAGGGTTAGGGTTAGGGTTCGGGCTAGGGTTAGGGTTAGGGGATGGGAACGGTTTAGGGTCCAGGGGAGGGTACAACAACACTTTAGGGGCAGTGTACGGGTGAGGGCACGGGTTAGTGTTAGCGTACGGTTTAGGATTAGGGGACGGGTGAGGGTCAGGCTTCGATGAAGGGTTCGGGTTAGGGTTCGGGCTAGGGTTAGGGTTAGGGGACGGGACGGTCCAGGGTCCAGGTGAGGGTAGGAGAACGCTTTAGGGGGAGCGTATATTGAGGGCGCGGATTAGTGTTAGCGTATGGGTTAGGATTAGGGGACGGGTGAGGGTCAGGCGTCGGGGAATTGTTAGGGTTAGGGTTCGGGCTATGGTTAGGGTTAGGGGAAGGGGACGGTTTAGGGTCCAGGGGAGGGTTCGCCAACGCTCTAGGGGGAGTGTACGCATGAGGGCGCGGGTTAGTGTTAGCGTACGGGTTAGGATTAGGGGACGGGTGAGGGTCAGGCTTCGGGAAAGGGTTAGGGTTTGGGTTCGGGCTAGGGTTAGGGTTAGGGGACGGGTACGGTTTAGGGTCCAGGTGAGGGTACGACAACGCTTTAAGGGGAGCGTACGTGTGAGGGCACGGGTTAGTGTCAGAGTACGTGTTAGGATTAGGGGACGTGAGAGGGTCAGGCTTTGGGGAAGGGTTAGGGTTAGGGTTCGGGCTAGGGTTAGGGTTAGGGGACGGGGACGGTTTAGGGTCCAGGTGAGGGTACCATAACGCTTTACGGGGGAGCGTACATGTGAGGGCGCAGGTTAGTGTCAGCGTACGGGTTAGGATTAGGGTATGGGTGAGGGTCAGGCTTCGGGGAAGGGTTAGGGTTAGGGTTCGGGCTAGGGTTAGGGTTAGGGGACGGGGACGGTTTAGGGTCCAGGTGAGGGTACGAACGATTTAGGGGGCGCTACGTGTGAGGGTGTGGGTTAGTGTTAGCGTACGGGTTAGGATTAGGGGACGGGTGAGGGTCAGGCTTCGGGGAAGTGTTAGGGTTAGGGTTCGGGCTAGGGTTAGGGTTAGGGGACGGGGATGGTTTAGGGTCCAGGGAACGGTACGACAACGCTTTAGGGGGAGCGTACGTGTGAGTGTGCGGGTTAGTGTCAGCGTACGGGTTAGGATTAGGGGTCGGGTGAGGGTCAGGCTTCGGGGAAGGGTTAGCGTTAGTGTTCGGGCTAGGGTTAGGGTTGGGGGACGGGGATGGTTTAGGGTCCATGTGAGGGTACGACAACGCTTTAGGGGGAGCATACGTGTGAGGGCGCGGGTTAGTGTTAGCGTACGGGTTAGGATCAGGGGACGGGTGAGGGTCAGGCTTCGGGGAAGGCTTAGGGTTAGGGTTCGGGCTAGGGTTAGGGTTAGGGGACGGGGACGGTTCAGGGTCCAGGTGAGGGTAGGAGAACGCTTTAGGGAGAGCGTATACATGAGGGCGCGGATTAGTGTTAGCGTATGGGTTAGGATTAGGGGACGGGTGAGGGTCACGCTTCGGGGAAGGGTTAGGGTTAGGGTTCGGGCTAGGGTTTGGGTTAGGAGACGAGGACTGATTAGGGTCCAGGGGAGGGTACGACAACGCTTTAGGGGGAGCGTACGTGTGAGGGCGCGGGTTAGTGTTAGCGTACGGGTTAGGAATATGGGACGGGTGAGGGCCAGGCTTTGGGGAAGGGTTAGTGTTAAGGTTTAGGCTAGGGTTAAGGTTAGGGGACGGGGAAGGTTTAGGGTCCAGAGGAGGGTACGACAACGCTTTAGGGGGAGCGTACGTGTGAGAGCGCGGATTAGTGTTAGCGTATGGGTTAGGATTAGGGGACGGGTGAGTGTCAGGAATCGGGGAAGGGTTAGGGTTAGGGTTCGCGCTAGGGTTAGGGTTAGGGTTAGGGGACGGTTTAGGGTCCAGGTGAGGGTACCACAACGCTTTAGGGGGAGCGTACGTGTGAGGGCGCGGGTTAGTGTCAGCGTACGGGTTAGGATTAGAGGACGGGTGAGTGTCAGGCTTCGGGGAAGGGTTAGATTTAGGGTTCGGGCTAGGGTTAGGGTTAGGGGATGGGAACGGTTTAGGGTCCAGGGGAGGGTAAGACAACGCTTTAGGGGAAGTGTACGGGTGAGGGCATGGGTTAGTGTTACCGTACGGGTTAGGATTAGGGGACGGGTGAGGGTCAGGCTTCGGGGAAGGATTCGGGTTAGGGTTCGGGCAAGGGTTAGGTTTACGGGACGGGACGGTTTAGGGTCCAGGGGAGGGTACGGCAACGCTTTAGCGGGAGCGTACGTGTGAGGGCGCGAGTTATGTTAGCGTACGGGTTAGGATTAGGGGACGGGAGAGGGTCAGGTTTCGGGGAAGTCTTAGGGTTAGGGTTCGGGCTAGGACTACGGTTAGGGGACGGGGACGGTTTAGGGTCCAGGGGAGGGTACGACAACGCTTCAGGGAGAGCGTACTTGGGAGGGCGCGGGTTAGTGTTAGCGTACGGGTTAGGATTAGGGGACGGGTGAGGGTCAGGCTTCGGGGAAGTGTCAGGGATAGGGTTCAGGCTAGGGTTAGTGTTAGGGGACGGGGATGGTTTAGGGTCCAGGGAAAGGTACGACAACGCTTTAGGGGGAGCGTACGTGTGAGTGTGTGGGTTAGTGTCAGCGTACGGGTTAGGATTAGGGGACGGGTGAGGGTCAGCCTTCGGGGAAGTGTTAGCGTTAGTGTTCGGGCTAGGGTTAGGGTTATGGGACGGGGACGGTTTAGGGTCCAGGAGAGGGTACCACAACGCTTTAGGGGGAGCGTAAGTGTGAGGGCGCGGGTTAGTGTCAGGGTACGGTTTAGGATTAGGGGACGGGTGAGTGTCAGGCTTCGGGGAAGGGTTAGGGTTAGGGTTCGTGCTAGGGTTAGGGTTAGGGGACGGGGAAGGTTTAGGGTCCATGTGAGGGTACGACAACGCTTTAGGGGGAGCGTACGTGTGAGGGCGCGGGTTAGTGTTACTGTACGGGTTAGGATTAGGGGACGGGTGAGGGTCAGGCTTCGGGGAAGGGTTAGGGTCAGGGTTCCGGCTAGGGTTAGGGTTAGGGGACGGGGACGGTTTAGGGTCCAGGTGAGGGTAAGACAACGCTTTAGGGGGATCGTAAGTGTGAGGGCGCGGGTTAGTGTTAGCGTACGGATTAGGATTAGGGGACGGGTGAGGGTCAGGTTTCGGGTAAGTGTTAGGGATAGGCTTCGGGCTATGGTTAGGGTTAGGGGATGGGGACGGTTTAGGGTCCAGGTGAGGGTAAGACAACGCTTTAGGGGGAGCGTACATGTGCGGGCGCAGCTTAGTGTTAGCGTACGGGTTAGGATTATGGGACGGGTGAGGGTCAGGCTTCGGGGAAGTGTTAGGGTTAGGGTTCGGGCTAGGATTAGGGTTAGGGGACGGGGACGGTTTAGTGTCCAGGGGAGGGTACGACAACGCTTTAGGGGGAGCGTACTGGTGAGGGCGCGGGATAGTGTTAGCGTATGGGTTAGCATTAGGGGACGGGTGAGGGTCAGGTTTCGGGGAAGTGTTAGGGTTAGGGTTCGGTCTAGGGTTAGGGTTAGGGGATGGGGACGGTTTAGGGTCCAGGTGAGGGTAAGACAACGCTTTACGGGGAGTGTACGTGTGAGGGCGCAGGTTAGTGTTAGCGAACGGGTTAGGATTAGGGGACGGGTGAGGGTCAGGCTTCGGGGAAGGGTTAGGGTTCGTGCTAGGGTTAGGGTTAGGGGACGGGGACGGTTTAGGGTCCATGTGAGGGTACGACAACGCTTTAGGGGGAGCGTACGCGTGAGGGCGCGGGTTAGTGTTAGCGTACGGGTTAGGATTAGGGGACGGGTGAGTGTCAGGCTTCGGGGAAGGGTTAGGGTTAGGGTTCTGGCTAGGGTTAGGATTAGGGGACGGGTGTTGGTCAGGCTTCGGGGAAGGGTTAGGGTTAGGTTTCGGGCTAGGGTTAAGGTTAGGGGACGGGGAAAGCTTAGGGTCCAGGGGAGGTTACGACAACGCTTTAAGGGGAGCGTACGCGTGAGGGCGCGCGTTAGTGTGAACGTACGGGTTAGGATTAGGGGATGTGTGAGGGTCAGGCTTTGGGGAAGGGTTAGGGTTAGGGTTCGGGCTACGGTTAGGTTTAGGGGACGGGGACGGTTTAGGGTCCAGGTGAGGGTAAGACAACGCTTTATGGGGAGCGTACGTGTGAGGGCGCGGGTTAGTGTTAGCGTACGTCTTAGGACTAGGGGACGGGTGAGGGTCAGGCTTCGGGGAAGGGTTAGGGTTAGGGTTCGGGCTAGGGTTAGGTTTAGGGGACGGGGACGTTTTAGGGTCCAGGGGCGGGTGCGACAACGGTTAAGGGGAGCATACGTGTGAGGGCGCGGGTTAGTGTTAGCGTACGGGTTAGGATAAGGGGACGGGTGAGGGTCAGGCTTCGGGGAAGGGTTAGGGTTAGGGTTCGGGCTAGGGTTAGGGTTAGGGGACGGGGTCGGTTTAGGGTCCAGGGGAGGGTACGACAACGCTTTAGGGGGAGCGTACGTGTGAGGGCGCAGGTTAGTGTTAGCGTACGGCTTAGGATTACTGGACGGGTGAGGGTCAGGCTTCGGGGAAGGGTTAGGGTTAGGGTTCGGGCTAGGGTTAGGGTTAGGGGACGGGGACGGTTTAGGGTCCAGGGGAGGGTACGACAACGCTTTAGGGGGAGCGTACGTGTGAGGGCGCGGGTTAGTGTTAGCGTACGTGTTAGGATTAGGGGACGGGTGAGGGTCAGGCTTCTGGGAAGGTTTAGGGTTAGGGTTCGGGCTAGGGTTAGGGTTAGGGGACGGGGACGGTTTACGGTCCAGGGGAGTGTACGACAACGCTTTAGGCGGAGCGTACGTGTGAGGGCGCGGGTTAGTGTTAGCATACGGGTTAGCATTAAGGGCCGGGTGAGGGTCAGGCTTCGGGGAAGGGTTAGTTTTAGGGTTCGGGCTAGGGTTAGGGTTAGGGGACGGGGACGTTTTAGGGTCCAGGTGAGGGTACGACAACGCTTTACGGGGAGTGTACGTGTGAGGGCGCGGGTTAATGTTAGCGTACGGGTTAGGATTAGGGGACGGGTGAGTGTCAGGCTTCGGGGAAGAGTTAGGGTTAGGGTTCGGGCTAGGGTTAGGGTTATGGGACGGGGACGGTTTAGGGTCCAGGGGAGGGTATGACAATGCTTTAGGGGGAGCGTACGTGTGAGGGCGCGGGTTAGTGTCAGCGTACGGGTTAGGATTAGGGGACGGGTGAGGGTCAGGCTTCGGGGAAGGGTTCGGGTTAGGGTTAGGGCTAGGGTTAGGGTTAGGGGACGGGGACGGTTTAGGGTCCAGGGGACGGTACGACAATGCTTTAGCGGGAGCGTACGCATAAGGGCGCGGGTTAGTGTTAGAGTACGGGTTAGGATTACGGGACGGGTGAGGGTCAGGCTTCGGGGAAGCGTTAGGGCTAGGGTTCGGGCTTGGGTTACGGTTAGGGGGCGGGGACGGTTTAGGGTCCAGGGGAGGGTACGACAACGCTTTAGGGGGAGCGTACGCGTGAGGGCGCTTTTTAGAGTTAGCGTACGGGTGAGCATTAGTGTAGGGGTGAGGGTCAGGCTTCGGGGAAGGATTAGGTTTAGGGTTCGGGCTAGGGTTAGGGTTAGGGGACGGGGACGGTTTAGGGTCCAGGGGAGGGTACGACAACGCTTTAGGGGGAGCGTACGTGTGAGGGCGCAGGTTAGTGTTATCGTACGGGTTAGGATTAGGGGACGGGTGAGGGTCAGGCTTCGGGGAAGGGTTAGGGTTAGGGTTCGGGCTAGGGTTAGTGTTAGGGGACGGGGACGGTTTAGGGTCCAGGGGAGGGTACGACAAAGATTTAGGGGGAGCGTACGTGTGAGGGCGCGGGTTAGTGTTAGCGTACGGGTTAGGATTATGGGACGGGTTAGGGTCAGGCTTCGGGGAAGGTTTAGGGTTAGGGTTAGGGTTCGGGCTAGGGTTAGGGTTAGGGGACGGGGACGGTTTAGGGTCCAGGGGAGGGTACGACAACGCTTTAGGGGGAGCGTACATGTGAGGGCGCGGGTTAGTGTTAGCGTACGGGTTAGGATTAGGGGACGGGTGAGGGTCAGGCTTCGGGGAAGGGTTAGGGTTAGGGTTCGGGCTAGGGTTAGGGTTAGGGGACGGGGATGGTTTAGGGTCCAGGGAATGGTACGACAACGCTTTAGTGGGAGCGTACGTGTGAGTGTGCGGGTTAGTGTCAGCGTACGGGTTAGGATTAGGGGACGGGTGAGGGTCAGGTTTCGGGGAAGGGTTAGCGTTAGTGTTCGGGCTAGGGTTAGGGTTATGGGACGGGGACGGTTTAGGGTCCAGGTGAGGGTACCACTACGCTTTAGGGGGAGCGTACGTGTGAGGGCGCGGGTTAGTGTCAGCGTACGGGTTAGGATTAGAGGACGGGTGAGTGTCAGGCTTCGGGGAAGGGTTAGGGTTAGGGTTCGTGCTAGGGTTAGGGTTAGGGGACGGGGACGGTTTAGGGTCCATGTGAGGGTACGACAACGCTTTAGGGGGAGCATACGTGTGAGGGCGCGGGTTAGTGTTAGCGTACGGGTTAGGATTAGGGGACGGGTGAGGGTCAGGCTTCGGGGAAGGCTTAGGGTTACGGTTCGGGTTAGGGTTAGGGTTAGGGGACGGGGACGGTTTAGGGTCCAGGTGAGGGTACGACAACGCTTTAGGGGGAGCGTACGTGTGAGGGCGCGGGTTAGTGTTAGAGTACGGGTTAGGATTAGGGGACAGGTGAGGGTCAGGCTTCGGGGAAGGCTTAGGTTTAGGGTTCGGGCTAGGCTTAGTGTTAGGGGACGGAGACGGTTTAGGGTCCAGGTGAGGGTACGACAACGATTTAGGGGGCGCTACGTGTGAGGGTGTGGGTTAGTGTTAGCGTACGGGTTAGGATTAGGGGACGGGTGAGGGTCAGGCTTCGGGGAAGTTTTAGGGTTAGGGTTCGGGCTAGGGTTAGGGTTAGGGGACGGGGATGGTTTAGGGTCCAGGGAACGGTACGACAACGCTTTAGGGGGAGCGTACGTGTGAGTGTGCGGGTTAGTGTCAGCGTACGGGTTAGGATTAGGGGTCGGGTGAGGGTCAGGCTTCGGGGAAGGGTTAGCGTTAGTGTTCGGGCTAGGGTTAGGGTTAGGGGACGGGGATGGTTTAGGGTCCATGTGAGGGTACGACAACGCTTTAGGGGGAGCATACGTGTGAGGGCGCGGGTTAGTGTTAGCGTACGGGTTAGGATTATGGGACGGGTGAGTGTCAGGCTTCGGGGAAGTGTTAGGGTTAGGGTTCGGGCTAGGTTTAGGGTTAGGGAACGGGGACGATTTAGGGTCCAGGGGAGGTTAAAACAACGCTTTAGGGGGAGCGTACGTGTGAGGGCGTGTGTTAGTGTTAGCGTACGGGTTAGGATTTTGGGACGGGTGAGTGTCAGGCTTCGGGAAGGGTTAGGGTTCGGGTTCGGGCTAGGGTTAGGGTTAGGGGACGGGGACGGTTTAGGGTCCAGGGGAGGGTACAACAAGGCTTTAGGGGGCGCGTACGTGTGAGGGCGCGGGTTAGTGTTAGCGTACGGGTTAGGATTAGGGGACGGGTGAGGGTCAGGCTTCGGGGAAGGGTTAGGGTTAGGGTTTGCGCTAGGTTTAGGGTTAGGGTTAGGGGACGGGTTAGGGTCCAGGTGAGGGTACCACAACGCTTTAGGGGGAGCGTACGTGTGAGGGCGCGGGTTAGTGTCAGCGTACGGGTTAGGATTAGGGGATGAGTGAGGGTCAGGCTTCGGGGAAGGGTTAGGGTTAGGGTTCGGGCTAGGGTTAGGGTTAGGGGACGGGGACGGTTTAGGGTCCAGGGGTGGGATACGACAATGTTTTATGGGGAGCGCACGTGTGAGGGCACGGGTTAGTGTTAGCGTACGGGTTAGGATTAGGGGACGGGTGAGGGTCAGGTTTCGGGGAAGGGTTAGGGTTAGGGTTCTGGCTAGGGTTAGGGTTAGGGGACGGGGACGGTTTAGGGTCCAGGGGAGGGTACGACAACGCTTTAGGGGGAGCGTACGTGTGAGGGCGCGGGTTAGTGTTAGAGTACGGGTTAGATTTGGGGACGGTTGAGGGTCAGGCTTCGGGGAAGGCTTAGGGTTAGGGTTCGGGCTAGGGTTAGGGTTATGGGACGGGGACGGTTTAGGGTCCAGGTGACGGTACGACAACGATTTAGGGGGCGCTACGTGTGAGGGTGTGGGTTAGTGTTAGCGTACGGGTTAGGATTAGGGGACGGGTGAGGGTCAGGCTTCGGGGAAGTTTTAGGGTTAGGGTTCGGGCTAGGGTTAGGGTTAGGGGACGGGGATGGTTTAGGGTCCAGGGAACGGTACGACAACGCTTTAGGGGGAGTGTACGTGTGAGTGTGAGGGTTAGTGTCAGCGTACGGGTTAGGATTAGGGGTCGGGTGAGGGTCAGGCTTCGGGGAAGGGTTAGCGTTAGTGTTCGGGCTAGGGTTAGGGTTAGGGGACGGGGATGGTTTAGGGTCCATGTGAGGGTACGACAACGCTTTAGGGGGAGCATACGTGTGAGGGCGCGGGTTAGTGTTAGCGTACGGGTTAGGATCAGGGGACGGGTGAGGGTCAGGCTTCGGGGAAGTTTTAGGGTTAGGGTTCGGGCTAGGGTTAGGGTTAGGGGACGGGGATGGTTTAGGGTCCAGGGAACGGTACGACAACGCTTTAGGGGGAGCGTACGTGTGAGTGTGAGGGTTAGTGTCAGCGTACGGGTTAGGATTAGGGGACGGGTGAGGGTCAGGCTTCGGGGAATTGTTAGGGTTAGGGTTCGGGCTATGGTTAGGGTTAGGGGAAGGGGACGGTTTAGGGTCCAGGGGAGGGTTCGCCAACGCTCTAGGGGGAGTGTACGCGTGAGGGCGCGGGTTAGTGTTAGCGTACGGGTTAGGATTAGGGGACGGGTGAGGGTCAGGCTTCGGGAAAGGGTTAGGGTTTGGGTTCGGGCTAGGGTTAGGGTTAGGGGACGGGTACGGTTTAGGGTCCAGGTGAGGGTACGACAACGCTTTAAGGGGAGCGTACGTGTGAGGGCACGGGTTAGTGTCAGAGTACGTGTTAGGATTAGGGGACCTGAGAGGGTCAGGCTTTGGGGAAGGGTTAGGGTTAGGGTTCGGGCTAGGGTTAGGGTTAGGGGATGGGGACGGTTTAGGGTCCAGGTGAGGGTACCACAACGCTTTACGGGGGAGCGTACATGTGAGGGCGCAGGTTAGTGTCAGCGTACGGGTTAGGATTAGGGTATGGGTGAGGGTCAGGCTTCGGGGAAGGGTTAGGGTTAGGGTTCGGGCTAGGGTTAGGGTTAGGGGATGGGGACGGTTTAGGGTCCAGGTGAGGGTACCACAACGCTTTACGGGGGAGCGTACATGTGAGGGCGCAGGTTAGTGTCAGCGTACGGGTTAGGATTAGGGTATGGGTGAGGGTCAGGCTTCGGGGAAGGGTTAGGGTTAGGGTTCGGGCTAGGGTTAGGGTTAGGGGACGGGGACGGTTTAGGGTCCAGGTGAGAGTACGACAACGCTTTAGGGGGAGCGTACGTGTGAGGGCGCGGGTTACTGTTAGCTTACGGGTTAGGATTAGGGGCCGGGTGAGGGTCAGGCTTCGGGGAAGGCTTAGGGTTAGGGTTCGGGTTAGGGTTAGGGTTAGGGGACGGGGATGGTTTAGGGTCCAGGGGCGGGTACGACAACGCTTTAGGGGGAGCGTACGTGTGAGGGCGCGGGTTAGTGTTAGCGTACGGGTTAGGATTAGGGGACGGGTGAGGGTCACGCTTCGGGGAAGGGTTAGGGTTAGGGTTCGGGCTAGGGTTTGGGTTAGGAGACGGGGACGGATTAGGGTCCAGGGGAGGGTACGACAACGCTTTAGGGGGAGCGTACGTGTGAGGGCGCGGGTTAGTGTTAGCGTACGGGTTAGGATTATGGGACGGGTGAGGGCCAGGCTTTGGGGAAGGGTTAGTGTTAATGTTTAGGCTAGGGTTAAGCTTAGGGGACGGGGAAGGTTAGGGTCCAGAGGAGGGTACGACAACGCTTTAGGGGGAGCGTACGTGTGAGAG
Source organism: Delphinus delphis (assembly GCF_949987515.2). Classification (NCBI taxonomy): domain Eukaryota; kingdom Metazoa; phylum Chordata; class Mammalia; order Artiodactyla; family Delphinidae; genus Delphinus; species Delphinus delphis. Next base: position 546,359 of record NW_027192793.1, on the reverse strand, counting down.
CGCGGATTAGTGTTAGCATATGGGTTAGGATTAGGGGACGGGTGAGTGTCAGGAATTGGGGAAGGGTTAGGGTTAGGGTTCGCGCTAGGGTTAGGGTTAGGGTTAGGGGACGGTTTAGGGTCCAGGTGAGGGTACCACAACGCTTTTGGGGGAGCATACGCGTGAGGGCGCGGGTTAATGTTAGCCTAAGGGTGAGGATTAGGGGACGGGTGAGGGTCAGGCTTCGGGGAAGGGTTAGGGTTAGGTTTCGGGCTAGGGTTAGGGTTAGGGGACGGGGACGATTTAGGGTCCAGGGGAGGGTACGACAACGCTTTATGGGGAGCGTACACGTGAGGGCGCGGTTTAGAGTTAGCGTACGGGTGAGGATGAGGTGACGGGTGAGGGTCAAGCTCCGGGGAAGGGTTAGGATTAGGTTTCGGGCTAGGGTTAGGGTTAGGGGACGGCGACGGTTTAGGGTCCAGGGGAGGGTATGACACTACTTTAGGGGGAGCGTACGTGTGAGGGCGCGGGTTAGTGTTAGCGTACGGGTGAGGATTAGGGGACGGGTGAGGGTCAGGCTTCGGGGAAGGGTTAGGGTTAGGGTTCGGGCTAGGGTTAGGGTTAGGGGACGGGGACGGTTTAGGGTCCAGGGGAGGGTACGACAATGCTTTAGGGTGAGCGTACGTGTGAGGGCGCGGGTTAGTGTTAGCGTACGGTTGAGCATTAGGGGACGTGTGAGGGTCAGGCTTCGGGGAAGTTTTAGGGTTAGGGTTCGGGCTAGGGTTAGGGTTATGGGACGGGGACTGTTTAGGGTCCAAGGGAGGGTACGACAACGCTTTAGGGGGAGCGTACGTGTGAGGACGCGGGTTAGTGTTAGCGTACGGGTTTGGATTAGGGGACGGGTGAGGGTCAGGCTTAGGGAAGGGTTAGGGTTAGGGTTGGTGCTAGGGTTAGTGTTAGGGGACGGGGACGGTTCAGGGTCAAGGGGAGGGTACGACAACGCTCTAGGGGGAGCGTACGTGTGAGGGCGCGGGTTAGTGTTAGCGTACGGATTAGGATTAGGGGACGGGTGAGGGTCAGGCTTCGGGGAAGGGTTAGGGTTAGGTTTCGGGCTAGGGTTAGTGTTAGGGGACGGGGACGGTTTAGAGTCCAGGGAAGGGTACGACAACGCTTTAGGGGGAGCGTACGTGTGAGGGTGTGGGTTAGTGTTAGCGTACGGGTGAGGATTAGGGGACGGGTGAGGGTCAGGCATCGGGGAAGGGTTAGGGTTAGGGTTCGGTCTAGGGTTAGGGTTAGGGGACGGGGACGGTTTAGGGTCCAGGGGAGGGTACGACAACGCTTTAAGGGGAGCGTAGGTGTGAGGGAGCGGGTTAGTGTTAGCGTACGGGTGAGGATTAGGGGACGGGTGAGGTTCAGGCTTCGGGGAAGGGTTAGGGTTAGAGTTCGGGCTAGGGTTAGGGTTAGGGGACGGGGACGGTTTAGGGTCCAGGGGAGGATACGACAACATTTTAGTGGGAGCGTACGTGTGAGGGCGCGGGTTAGTGTTAGCGTACGGGTTAGGATTAGGGGACGGGTGAGGGTCAGGCTTAGGGGAAGGGTTAAGGTTAGGGTTCGGGCTAGGGTTAGGGTTAGGGGACGGGGACGTTTTAGGGTCCAGGGGAGGGTATGACAACGCTTTAGGGGGAGCGTACGTGTGAGGGCGCGGGTTAGTGTTAGCGTACGGGTGAGGATTACGGGACAGGTGAGGGTCAGGCTTCGGGGAACGGTTAGGGTTAGGGTTCGGGCTAGGGTTAGGGTTACGGGACGGGAACGGTTTAGGGTCCAGGGAAGGGTACGACAACGCTTTAGGGGGAGCGTACGTGTGAGGGCGTGGGTTAGTGTTAGCGTACGGTTGAGGATTAGTGGAAGTGTGAGGGTCAGGCTTCGGGGAAGGGTTAGGGTTAGGGTTCGGGCTAGGGTTAGGGTTAGGGGACGGGGACGGTTTAGGGTCCAGGGGAGGGTCCGACAACGCTTTAGGGGGAGCGTACGTGTGAGGGCATGGGTTAGTGTTAGCGTACGGTTGAGGATTAGTGGACGAGTGAGGGTCAGGCTTCGGGGAAGGGTTAGGGTTAGGGTTCGGGCTAGGGTTAGGGTTAGGGGACGGGGAAGGTTTAGGGTCCAGGGGAGGATACGACAACGCTTTAGGGGGAGCGTTCGTGTGAGGGCGCGGGTTAGTGTTAGCGTTCGGGTTAGGATTAGGGGACGGGTGAGGGTCAGGCTTCGGGGAAGGGTTAGGGTTAGGGTTCGGGCTAGGGTTAGGGTTAGGGGACGGGGAAGGTTTAGGGTCCAGGGGAGGGTACGACAATGCTTTAGGGGGAGCGTACGTCTGAGGGAGCGGGATAGTGTTAGCGTACGGGTTAGGATTAGGGGACGGGTGAAGGTCAGCCTTCGGGGAAGGGTTAGGGTTAGGATTCGGGCTAGGGTTAGGGTTAGGGGACGGGGACGGTTTAGGGTCCAAGGGAGGGTACGACAACGCTTTAGTGGGAGCGTACGTGTGAGGGCGTGGGTTAGTGTTAGCGTACGGGTGAGGATTAGGGGACGGTTGAGGGTCAGGCTTCGGGGAAGGGTTAGGGTTAGGGTTCGGGCTAGGGTTAGGGTTAGGGGACGGGGACGGTTTAGGGTCCAGGGGAGGGTACGACAACGCTTTAGGGGGAGCGTACGTGTGAGGGCGCGGGTTAGTGTTAGTGTACGGGTTAGGAATAGGGGACGGGTGAGGGTCAGGCTTCGGGGAAGGGTTAGGGTTAGGGTTTGGGCTAGGGTTAGGGTTAGGGGACGGGGACGCTTTACGGTCCAGGGGAGGGTACGACAACGCTTTAGGGGGAGCATACGTGTGATGGCGCGGGTTAGTATTAGCGTACCGGTTAGGATTAGGGGACGGGTGAGGGTCAGGCTTCGGGGAAGGGTTAGGGTTAGGGTTCGGGCTAGGGTTAGGGTTAGGGGACGGGGACGGTTTAGGGTCCAGTGGAGGGTACGACAACGCTTTAGGGGGAGCGTACACGTGAGGGCGCGGGTTAGTGTTAGCGGACGGGTTAGGATTAGGGGACGGGTGAGGGTCAGGCTTCGGGGAAGTGTTATGGTTAGGGTTCGGGCTAGGGTTAGGGTTAGGGGATGGGGACGGTTTAGGGTCCAGGGGAGGGTACGACAACGCTTTTGGGGGAGCATACGCGTGAGGGCGCGGGTTAATGTTAGCCTAAGGGTGAGGATTAGGGGACGGGTGAGGGTCAGGCTTCGGGGAAGGGTTAGGGTTAGGTTTCGGGCTAGGGTTAGGGTTAGGGGACGGGGACGATTTAGGGTCCAGGGGAGGGTACGACAACGCTTTATGGGGAGCGTACACGTGAGGGCGCGGTTTAGAGTTAGCGTACGGGTGAGGATGAGGTGACGGGTGAGGGTCAAGCTCCGGGGAAGGGTTAGGATTAGGTTTCGGGCTAGGGTTAGGGTTAGGGGACGGCGACGGTTTAGGGTCCAGGGGAGGGTATGACACTACTTTAGGGGGAGCGTACGTGTGAGGGCGCGGGTTAGTGTTAGCGTACGGGTGAGGATTAGGGGACGGGTGAGGGTCAGGCTTCGGGGAAGGGTTAGGGTTAGGGTTCGGGCTAGGGTTAGGGTTAGGGGACGGGGACGGTTTAGGGTCCAGGGGAGGGTACGACAACGCTTTAGGGGGAGCGTACGTGTGAGGGCGCGGGTTAGTGTTAGTGTACGGGTTAGGAATAGGGGACGGGTGAGGGTCAGGCTTCGGGGAAGTGTTAGGGTTAGGGTTCGGGCTAGGGTTAGTGTTAGGGGACGGGGACAGTTTAGGGTCCAGGGGAGGGTACGACAACGCTTTTGGGGGAGCATACGCGTGTGGGCGCGGGTTAATGTTAGTCTAAGGGTGAGGATTAGGGGACGGGTGAGGGTCAGGCTTCGGGGAAGGGTTAGGGTTAGGGTTTGGGCTAGGGTTAGGGTTAGGGGACGGGGACGCTTTACGGTCCAGGGGAGGGTACGACAACGCTTTAGGGGGAGCATACGTGTGATGGCGCGGGTTAGTATTAGCGTACCGGTTAGGATTAGGGGACGGGTGAGGGTCAGGCTTCGGGGAAGGGTTAGGGTTAGGGTTCGGGCTAGGGTTAGGGTTAGGGGACGGGGACGGTTTAGGGTCCAGTGGAGGGTACGACAACGCTTTAGGGGGAGCGTACACGTGAGGGCGCGGGTTAGTGTTAGCGGACGGGTTAGGATTAGGGGACGGGTGAGGGTCAGGCTTCGGGGAAGTGTTATGGTTAGGGTTCGGGCTAGGGTTAGGGTTAGGGGATGGGGACGGTTTAGGGTCCAGGGGAGGGTACGACAACGCTTTATGGGGAGCGTACGAGTGAAGGCGCGGGTTAGTGTTAGCGTACGGGTTAGGATTAGGGGACGGGTGAGGGTCAGGCTTCGGGCAAGGGTTAGGGTTAGGGTTCGGGCTAGGGTTAGGGTTAGAGGACGGGGACAGTTTAGGGTCCAGGGGAGGGTACGACAACGCTTTAGGTGGAGCGTACGTGTGAGGGCGCGGGTTAGAGTTAGCGTATGGGGTAGGATTAGGGGACATGTGAGGGTCAGGCTTCGGGCAAGGGTTAGGATTAGGGTTCGGGCTAGGGTTAGGGTTAGGGGAGGCGGACGGTTTAGGGTCCAGGGGAGGGTACGACAACGCTTTAGGGGGAGCGTACGTGTGATGGCGCGGGTTAGTGTTAGCGTACGGGTTAGGATTAGGGGACGGGTGAGGGTCAGGCTTCGGGCAAGGGTTAGGAGTAGGGTTCGGGCTAGGGTTAGGGTTAGGGGACGCGGACGGTTTAGGGTCCAGGGGAGGGTACGACAACACTTTAGGGGGAGCGTACGTGTGAGGGCGCGGGTAAGTGTTAGCGTACGGGTTAGGATTAGGGGACGGGTGAGGGTCAGGCTTCGGGGAAGGGTTAGGGTTAGGGTTCGGGCTAGGGTTAGGTTTAGGGGACGGGGAAGGTTTAGGGTCCAGGGGAGGGTACGACAACGCTTTCGGGGGAGCGTACGCGTGAGGGCGCGGGTTAGTGTTAGCGTACGGGTTAGGATTAGGGGACGGGTGAGTGTCAGGCTTAGGGGAAGTGTTAAGGTTAGGGTTCGGGCTAGGGTTAGGGTTAGGGGACGGGGACGGTTTAGGGTCCTGGGGAGGGTACGACAACGCTTTAGGGGGAGCGTACGTGTGAGGGCGCTGGTTAGTTTTACGTAAGGGTTAGGATTAGGGGACGGGTGAGGGTCAGGCTTCGGGGAAGGGTTAGGGTTAGGGTTCGGGCTAGGGTTAGGGTTAGGTGACGGGGATGGTTTAGGGTCCAGGGGAGGGTACGACAACGCTTTAGGTGGAGCGTACGTGTGGGGCGCGGGTTAGTGTTAGCGTACGTGTTAGGATTAGGGGACGGGTGAGTGTCAGGCTTCGGGGAAGGGTTAGGGTTAGGGTTAGGGGACAGGGACGGTTTAGGGTCCAGGGGAGGGTACGACAAAGATTTAGGGGGAGCGTACGTGTGAGGGCGCGGGTTAGTGTTAGCGTACGGGTTAGGATTAGGGGACGTGTGAGGGTCAGGCTTCGGTTAAGGGTTAGGGTTAGGGTTCGGGCTAGGGTTAGGGTTAGGGGACGGGGACGGTTTAGGGTCCAGGGCAGTGTACGACAATGTTTTAGGGGGAGCGTACGTGTGAGGGCGCGGGTTAGTGTTAGCGTACTCGTTAGGATTAGGGGACGGGTGAGGGTCAGGCTTTGGGGAAGGGTTAGGGTTAGGGTTCGGGCTAGGGTTAGGGTTAGGGGACGGGGACGGTTTAGGGTCCAGGGGAGGGTACGACAACGCTTTAGGAGGAGCGTACGTGTGAGGGCGCGGGTTAGTGTTAGCGTACGTGTTAGGATTAGGGGACGGTTGAGGGTCAGGCTTCGGGGAAAGATTAGGGTTAGGGTTCGGGCTAGGGTTAGGGTTAGGGGACGGGGACGGTTTAGGGTCCAGGGGAGGGTACGACAACGCTTTAGGTGAAGGGTATGTGTGAGGGCGCTGGTTAGTGTTAGCGTACGGGTTAGAATTAGGGGACGGGTGAGGGTCAGGCTTCTGGGAAGGGTTAGGTTTAGGGTTCGGCCTAGGGTTAGGGTTAGAGGACGGGGACGGTTTAGGGTCCAGGGGAGGGTACGACAACGCTTTAGGTGGAGCGTACGTGTGAGGGCGCGGGTTACTGTTAGCGTACGGGTTAGGATTAGGGGACGTGTGAGGTTCAGGCTTCGGGCAAGGGTTAGGATTACGGTTCGGGCTAGGGTTAGGGTTAGGGGACGCGGACGGTTTAGGGTCCAGGGGAGGGTACGACAACGCTTTAGGGGGAGCGTACGTGTGAGGGCGTGGGTTAGTGTTAGCGTACGGTTTAGGATTAGGGGACGGGTGAGTGTCAGGCGTCGGGGAAGGGTTAGGATTAGGGTTCGGGCTAGGGTTAGGGTTAGGGGACGGGGACGGTTTAGGGTCCAGGGGAGGGTACGACAACGCTTTAGGGGGAGCGTACGTGTGAGGGCACGGGTTAGTGTTAGCGTACGGGTTAGGATTAGGGGACGGGTGAGGGTCAGGCTTCGGGGAAGGGTTAGGGTTAGGGTTCGGGCTAGGGTTAGGGTTAGGGGACGGGGACGGTTTAGGGTCCAGGGGAGGGTACGACAACGCTTTAGGGGGAGCGTACGTGTGAGGGCGCGGGTTAGTGTTAGCGTACGGGTTAGGATTAGGGGACGGGTGAGGGTCAGGCTTCGGGGAAGGGTTAGGGTTAGGGTTCGGGCTAGGGTTAGGTTTAGGGGACGGGGAAGGTTTAGGGTCCAGGGGAGGGTACGACAACACTTTAGGGGGAGCGTACGTGTGAGGGCGCGGGATAGTGTTAGCGTACGGTTTAGGATTAGGGGATGGGTGAGGGTCAGGCTTCGGGGAAGGGTTAGGGTTCGAGCTAGGGTTAGGGTTAGGGGACGGGGACGGTTTAGGGTCCAGGGGACGGTACGACAACGCTTTAGGGGTAGCGTATGTGTGAGGGCGCTGGTTAGTGTTAGCGTACGGGTTAGGATTAGTGGACGGGTGAGGGTCAGGCTTCGCGGAAGGGTTAGGGTTTAGGGTTCGGGCTAGGGTTTGGGTTAGGGGACGGGGACGGTTTAGGGTCCAGGGAAGGGTACGACAACGCTTTAGGGGGAGCGTACGTGTGAGGGCGCGACTTAGTGTTAGCGTACGGGTTAGGATTATGGGACGGGTGAGGGTCAGGCTTCGTGGAAGGGTTAGGGTTAGGGTTCGGGCTAGGGTTAGGGTTAGGGGACGGGGACGGTTTAGGGTCCAGGGGAGGGTATGACAACGCTTTAGAAGGAGCGTACGTGTGAGGGCGCGGCTTAGAGTTAGCGTACGGGTTAGGATTAGGGGACGTGTGAGGGTCAGGCTTCGGGGATGTTAGGGTTAGGGTTCGGGCTAGGGTTAGGGTTAGGGGACGGAGACGGTTTAGGGTCCAAGGGAGGGTATGACAACGCTTTAGGTGGAGCGTACGTGTGAGGGCACGGGTTAGTGTTAGAGTACGGGTTAAGATTAGGGGACGGGTGAGGGTCAGTCTTTGGGGAAGGGTTAGGTTTCGGGCTAGGGTTAGGGTTAGGGGACGGGGACGTTTAGAGTCCAGGGGAGGGTACGACAACACTTTAAGGGGAGCCTACGTGTGAGGGCGCGGGTTAGTGTTAGCGTACGGGTTACGATGAGGGGACGTGTGAGGGTCAGGCTTCGGGGAAGGGTTAAGGTTAGGGTTCGGTCTAGGGTTAGGGTTAGGGAACGGGGACGGTTTAGGGTCCAGGGGAGGGTACGACAACGCTTTAGGGGGAGCGTACGTGTGAGGGCGTGGGTTAGTGTTAGCGTACGGGTTAGGATTAGGGGACGGCTGAGGGTCAGGCTTCGGGGAAGGCTTAGGGTTAGGGTTCTGGCTAGGGTTAGGGTTAGGGGACGGGGACGGTTTAGGGTCCAGGGGAGGGTACGACAACGCTTTAGGGGGAGCGTACCTATGAGGGCACGGGTTAGTGTTAGCGTACGGGTTAGGATTATGGGACGGGTGAGGGTCAGGCTTCGTGGAAGGGTTAGGGTTAGGGTTCGGGCTAGGGTTAGGGTTAGGGGACATGGACGGTTTAGAGTCCAGGGGAGGGTACGACAATGCTTTAGGGGGAGCGTACGCGTGAGGGCGTGGGTTAGTGTTAGCGTACGGGTTAGGATTAGGGGACGGGTGAGGGTCAGGCTTCGGGGAAGGGTTAGGTTTAGGGTTCGGGCTAGGGTTAGGTTTAGGGGACGGGGACGGTTTAGGGTCCAGGGGAGGGTACGACAACGTTTTAGGGAGAGCGTACGCGTGAGGGCGCGGGTTAGTGTTAGCGTACGGGTTAGGATTATGGGACGGTTGAGGGTCAGGCTTCGGGGAAGGGTTAGGGTTAAGGTTCGGGATAGGGTTAGGGTTAGGGGATGGGGACGGTTCAGGGTCCAGGGGAGGGTACGACAACGCTTTAGGGGGATCGTACGTGTGAGGGTGCGGGTTAGTGTTAGCGTACGGGTTAGGATTAGGGGAAGGGTGAGGGTCAGGCTTCGGGGAAGGGTTAGGGTTCGGGCTAGGGTTACGGTTAGGGGACGGGGACGGTTTAGGGTCCAGGGGAGGGTACGACAACGCTTTACGGGGAGCGTACATGTGAGGGCGCGGGTTAGTGTTAGCGTACGGGTTAGGATTAGGGGACGGGTGAGGGTCAGGCTTCGGGGAAGGGTTAGGGTTAGGGTTCGGGCTAGGGTTAGGGTTAGGGGACGGGGACGGTTTAGGGTCCAGGGGAGGGTACGACAATGCTTTAGGGGGAGCTTACGTGTGAGGGCGCGGGTTAGTGTTAGCGTACGGGTTAGGATTAGGGGACGGGTGAGGGTCAGGCTTCGGGCAAGTGTTAGGGTTAGTGTTTGGGCTAGGGTTAGGGTTAGGGGACGGGGACGGTTTAGGGTCCAGGGGAGGGTTCGACAACGCTTTAGGGGGAGCGTACGTGTGAGGGCGCGGGTTAGTGTTAGCGTACCGGTTAGGATTAGGGGACGGGTGAGGGTCAGGCTTCGGGGAAGGGTTAGGGTTATGGTTTGAGATAGGTTTAGGGTTAGGGGATGGGGACGGTTCAGGGTCCAGGGGAGGGTAAGACAACGCTTTAGGGGGAGCGTACGTGTGAGGGCGCGGGTTAGTGTTAGCGTACGGGTTAGGATTAGGGGAAGGGTGAGGGTCAGGCTTTGGGGAAGGGTTAGGGTTCGGGCTAGGTTTGGGGTTAGGGGACGGGGACGGTTTAGGGTCCAGGGGAGGGTACGACAACGCTTTAGGGGGAGCGTACATGTGAGGGCGCGGGTTAGTGTTAGTGTACGGGTTAGGATTAGGGGACGGGTGAGGGTCAGGCTTCGGGGAAGAGTTAGAGTTAGGGTTCGGGCTAGGGTTAGGGTTAGGGGACGGGGACGGTTTAGGGTCCAGGGGAGGGTACGACAACCGTTTAGGGGGAGCGTACGTGTGAGGGCGCGGGTTAGTATTAGCGTACGGGTTAGGATTAGGGGACGGGTGAGGGTCAGGCTTCGAGGAAGGGTTCGGGCTAGGGTTAGGGTTAGGGGACGGGGACAGTTTAGGGTCCAGGGGAGGGTACGACAACGCTTTAGGGGGAGCGTACGTGTGAGGGCGCAGCTTAGTGTTAGCGTACGGGTTAGGATTAGGGGACGGGTGAGGGTCAGGCTTCGGGGAAGGGTTAGGGTTAGGGTTCGGGCTAGGGTTAGGGTTAGGGGACGGGGACGGTTTACGGTCCAGGGGAGGGTACGACAACGCTTTAGGGGGAGCGTACGTGTGAGGGCGCGGGTTAGTGTTAGCGTACGGGTTAGGATTAGGGGACGGGTGAGGGTCAGGCTTCGGGGAAGGGTTAGGGTTAGGGTTCGGGCTAGGGTTACGGTTAGGGGACGGGGACGGTTTAGGTTCCAGGGAGGGTACAACAACGCTTTAGGGGGAGCGTACATGTGAGGGCGTGGGTTAGTGTTAGCGTACGGGTTAGGATTAGGGGACGGGTGAGGGTCAGGCTTCGGGCAAGGGTTAGGGTTAGGGTTCGGGCTAGGGTTAGGTTTAGTGGACGGGGACGGTTTAGGGTCCAGGGGAGGGTACGACAACACTTTAGGGGGAGCATACGTGTGAGGGCGCGGGTTAGTGTTAGCGTACGGGTTAGGATTAGGGGACTGGTGAGGGTCAGGCTTCGGGCAAGGGTTAGGGTTAGGGTTCGGGCTAGGGTTAGGGATAGGGGACGGGGACGGTTTAGGGTCCAGGGGAGGGTACGACAACGCTTTAGGGGGAACGTACGTGTGAAGGCGCGAGTTAGTGTTAGCGTACGGGTTAGGATTAGGGGACGGGTGAGGGTCAGGCTTCGGGGAAGGGTTAGGGTTAGGGTTCGGGCTAGGGTTAGGGTTAGGGGACGGGGACGGTTTAGGGTCCAGGGGAGGGTACGACAACGCTTTAGGGGGAGCATACGTGTGAGGGCGCGGCTTAGTGTTAGCGTACGGGTTAGGATTAGGGGATAGGTGAGGGTCAGGCTTCAGAGAAGGGTTAGGGTTAGGGTTCGGGGTAGGGTTAGGGTTAGGGGACGGGGACTGTTTAGGGTCCAGGGGAGGGTACGACAACGCTTTAGGGGGAGCGTACGTGTGAGGGCGTGGGTTAGTGTTAGCGTACGGGTTAGGATTAGGGGACGGGTGAGGGTCAGGCTTCGGGGAAGGGTTAGGGTTAGGGTTCGGGCTAGGGTTAGAGTTAGGGGACGGGGACGGTTTAGGGTCCAGGGGAGGGTACAACAACGCTTTAGGGGGAGCGTACGTGTGAGGGCGTGGGTTAGTGTTAGCGTACGGGTTAAGATTAGGGGACGGGTGAGGGTCAGGCTTCGGGCAAGGGTTAGGGTTAGGGTTCGGGCTAGGGTTAGGTTTAGTGGACGGGGACGGTTTAGGGTCCAGGAGAGGGTACGACAACGCTTTAGGGGGAGCGTACGTGTGAGGGCGCGGTTTAGTGTTAGCGTACGGGTTAGGATTTGGGGACGTGTGAGGGTCAGGCTTCGGGGAAGTGTTAGGGTTAGGGTTCGGGCTAGGGTTAGGGTTAGGGGACGAGGACGGTTTAGGGTCCAGGGGAGGGTACGACAACACTTTAGGGGGAGCGTACGTGTGAGGGCGTGGTTTAGTGTTAGCGTACGGGTTAGGATTAGGGGACGTGTGAGTGTCAGGCTTCGGGGAATGGTTAGGGTTAGGGTTCGGGCTAAGGTTAGGGTTAGGGGACGGGGACGGTTTAGGGTCCAGGGGAGGGTACGACAACGCTTTAGGGGGAGCGTACGTGTGAGGGCGCGGGTTAGTGTTAGCGTACGGGTTAGGATTAGGGGACGGGTGAGGGTCAGGCTTCGGGGAAGTGTTAGGTTTAGGGTTCGGGCTAGGGTTAGGGTTAGGGGACGGGGACGGTTTAGGGTCCAGGGGAGGGTACGACAACGCTTTAGGGGGAGCGTACGTGTGAGGGCGCGAGTTAGTGTTAGCGTACGGGTTAGGATTAGGGGACGGGTGAGGGTCAGGCTTCGGGGAAGGATTAGGGTTAGGGTTCGGGCTAGGGTTAGGGTTAGGTGACGGGGACGGTTTAGGGTCCAGGGGAGGGTACGACAACGCTTTAGGGGGAGCATACGTGTGAGGGCGCGGCTTAGTGTTAGCGTACGGGTTAGGATTAGGGGATAGGTGAGGGTCAGGCTTCAGAGAAGAGTTAGGGTTAGGGTTCGGGCTAGGGTTAGGGTTAGGGGACGGGGACGGTTTAGGGTCCAGGGGAGGGTACAACAACGCTGTAGGGGGAGCGTACGTGTGAGGGCGTGGGTTAGTGTTAGCGTACGGGTTAAGATTAGGGGACGGGTGAGGGTCAGGCTTCGGGCAAGGGTTAGGGTTAGGGTTCGGGCTAGGGTTAGGTTTAGTGGACGGGGACGGTTTAGGGTCCAGGAGAGGGTACGACAACGCTTTAGGGGGAGCGTACGTGTGAGGGCGCGGGTTAGTGTTAGCATACGGGTTAGGATTAGGGGACGGGTGAGGGTCAGGCTTCGGGGAAGTGTTAGGGTTAGGGTTCGGGCTAGGGTTAGGGTTAGGGGACGGGGACGGTTTAGGGTCCAGGGGAGGGTACGACAACGCTTTAGGGGGAGCGTACGTGTGAGGGCACAGGTTAGTGTTAGCGTACGGGTTAGGATTAGGGGACGGGTGAGGGTCAGGCTTCGGGGAAGGGTTAGGGTTAGGGTTCGGGCTAGGGTTAGGGTTAGGGGACGGGGACACTATAGGGTCCAGGGGAGGGTACGACAATGCTTTAGCGGGAGCGTACGTGTGAGGGCGCGGGTTAGTGTTAGCGTACGGGTGAGGATTAGGGGACGGGTGAGGGTCAGGCTTCGGGGAAGGGTTAGGGTTAGGGTTCGGGCTAGGGTTTGGGTTAGGGGACGGGGACGGTTTAGGGTCCAGGGGAGGGTAAGTCAACGCTTTAGGGGGAGCGTACGTGTGAGGGCGCGGGTTAGTGTTAGCGTAAGGGTTAGGGTTAGGGGACGGGTGAGAGTAGGCTTCGGGGAAGGGTTAGGGTTAGGGTTCTGGCTAGGGTTAGGGTTAGGGGACGGGGATGGCTTAGCGTCCAGGGAAGGGTATGACAACGCTTTAGCGGGAGCGTACATGTGAGGGCGCGGGTTAGTGATAGCGTACGGGTGAGGATTAGGGGACGGGTGAGGGTCAGGCTTCGGGGAAGGGTTAGGGTTAGGGTTCGGGCTAGGGTTAGGGTTATGGGACGGGGACGGTTTAGGGTCCAGGGGAGGGTACGACAACGCTTTAGGGGGAGCGTACGAGTGAGGGCGCGGGTTAGTGTTAGCGTACGGGTTAGGATTAGGGGACGGGTGAGGGTCATGTTTCGGGGAAGGGTTAGGTTTAGGGTTCGGGCTAAGGTTAGGGTTAGGGGACGGGGACGGTTTAGGGTCCAGGTTAGGATACGACAACACTTTAGGGGGAGCGTACGCATGAGGGCATGGGTTAGTGTTAGCGTACGGGTTAGCATTAGGGGACGGGTGAGGGTCAGGTTTCGGGGAAGGGTTAGGGTTAGGGTTCGGGCTAGGGTTTGGGTTAGGGGACGGGGACGGTTTAGGGTCCAGGTGAGGGTACGACAACGCTTTAGGGGGAGCGTACGTGTGAGGGCGCGGGTTAGTGTTAGCGTACGGGTTAGGATTATGGGACGGGTGAGGGTCAGGCTTTGGGGAAGGGTTAGTGTTAAGGTTTAGGCTAGGGTTAGGGTTAGGTGACGGGGAAGGTTTAGGGTCCAGAGGAGGGTACGACAACGCTTTAGGGGGAGCGTACGTGTGAGAGCGCGGATTAGTGTTAGCGTATGGGTTAGGATTAGGGGACGGGTGAGGGTCAGGCTTCGGGGAAGGGTTAGGGTTAGGGTTCACGCTAGGGTTAGGGTTAGGGGACGGTTTAGGGTCCAGGTGAGGGTACCACAACGCTTTAGGGGGAGCGTACGTGTGAGGGCGCGGGTTAGTGTCAGCGTACGGGTTAGGATTAGGGGACGAGTGAGGGTCAGGCTTCGGGGAAGGGTTAGGGTTAGGGTTCGTGCTAGGGTTAGGGTTAGGGGACGGGGACGGTTTAGGGTCCAGGGGAGGGATACGACAATGCTTTAGGGGGAGCGTACGTGTGAGGGCGCGGGTTAGTGTTAGCGTACGGGTGAGGATTAGGGGACGGGTGAGGGTCAGGCTTCGGGGAAGGGTTAGGGTTAGGGTTCGGGCTAGGGTTAGGGTTAGGGGATGGGGACGGTTTAGGGTCCAGGGGAGGGTACGACAACGCTTTAGGGGGAGCGTACGTGTGAGGGCGCGGGTTAGTGTTAGCGTACGGGTTAGGATTAGGGGACGGGTGAGGGTTAGGATTCGGGGAAGGGTTAGGGTTAGGGTTAGGGCTAGGGTTAGGGTTAGGGGACGGGGACGGTTTAGGGTCCAGGGGAGGGTACGGCAACGCTTTAGCGGGAGCGTACGTGTGAGGGCGCGAGTTATGTTAGCGTACGGGTTAGGATTAGGGGACGGGTGAGGGTCAGGCTTCGGGGAAGGGTTAGGGTTAGGGTTCGGGCTAGGGTTAGGGTTAGGGGACGGGGATGGTTTAGGGTCCAGGGAAAGGTACGACAACGCTTTAGGGGGAGCGTACGTGTGAGTGTGCGGGTTAGTGTCAGCGTACGGGTTAGGATTAGGGGACGGGTGAGGGTCAGGCTTCGGGGAAGGGTTAGCGTTAGTGTTCGGGCTAGGGTTAGCGTTATGGGACGGGGACGGTTTAGGGTCCAGGTGAGGGTACCACTACGCTTTAGGGGGAGCGTACGTGTGAGGGCGCGGGTTAGTGTCAGCGTACGGGTTAGGATTAGGGGACGGGTGAGTGTCAGGCTTCGGGGAAGGGTTAGGGTTAGGGTTCGTGTTAGGGTTAGGGGACGGGTACGGTTTAGGGTCCATGTGAGGGTACGACAACGCTTTAGGGGGAGGATACGTGTTAGGGCGCGGGTTAGTGTCAGCGTACGGGTTAGGATTAGGGGACGGGTGAGGGTCAGGCTTCGGGGAAGGGTTAGGGTTAGGGTTCGGGCTAGGCTTAGGGTTAGGGTTAGGGGACGGTTTAGGGTCCAGGTGAGGGTACCACAACGCTTTTGGTGGAGCGTACGTGTGAGGGCGCGGGTTAGTGTCAGCGTACGGGTTAGGATTAGGGGACGAGTGATGGTCAGGCTTCGGGGAAGTGTTTGGGTTAGGGTTCAGGCTAGGGTTAGGGTTAGGGGACGGGGATGGTTTAGGGTCCAGGGGAGGGTACGACAATGCTTTAGGGGGAGCGTACGTGTGAGGGCGCGGGTTAGTGTTAGCGTACGGGTTAGGATAATGGGACGGGTGAGGGTCAGGCTTCGGGGAAGGGTTAGGGTTAGGGTTTGGGCTAGGGTTAGGGTTAGGGGACGGGAACGGTTTAGGGTCCAGGGGAGGGTACGACAACGCTTTAGGGGGAGCGTACGTGTGAGGGCGCGGGTTAGTGTTAGCGTACGGGTTAGGATTAGGGGACAGGTGAAGGTCAGGCTTCGGTGAAGGGTTAGGTTTAGGGTTAGGGCTAGGTTTAGGGTTAGGGGACAGGGACGGTTTAGGGTCCAGGTGAGGGTACCACTACGCTTTAGGGGGAGCGTACGTGTGAGGGCGCGGGTTAGTGTCAGCGTACGGGTTAGGATTAGGGGACGGGTGAGTGTCAGGCTTCGGGGAAGGGTTAGGGTTAGGGTTCGTGTTAGGGTTAGGGGACGGGTACGGTTTAGGGTCCATGTGAGGGTACGACAACGCTTTAGGGGGAGGATACGTGTGAGGGCGCGGGTTAGTGTCAGCGTACGGGTTAGGATTAGGGGACGGGTGAGGGTCAGGCTTCGGGGAAGGGTTAGGGTTAGGGTTCGGGCTAGGCTTAGGGTTAGGGTTAGGGGACGGTTTAGGGTCCAGGTGAGGGTACCACAACGCTTTTGGTGGAGCGTACGTGTGAGGGCGCGGGTTAGTGTCAGCGTACGGGTTAGGATTAGGGGACGAGTGATGGTCAGGCTTCGGGGAAGTGTTTGGGTTAGGGTTCAGGCTAGGGTTAGGGTTAGGGGACGGGGATGGTTTAGGGTCCAGGGGAGGATACGACAATGCTTTAGGGGGAGCGTACGTGTGAGGGCGCGGGTTAGTGTTAGCGTACGGGTTAGGATAATGGGACGGGTGAGGGTCAGGCTTCGGGGAAGGGTTAGGGTTAGGGTTTGGGCTAGGGTTAGGGTTAGGGGACGGGAACGGTTTAGGGTCCAGGGGAGGGTACGACAACGCTTTAGGGGGAGCGTACGTGTGAGGGCGCGGGTTAGTGTTAGCGTACGGGTTAGGATTAGGGGACGGGAGAGGTTCAGGCTTCGGGGACGGGTTAGGGTTAGGGTTCGGGCTAGGGGACGGGGATGGTTTAGAGTCCAGGGAAAGGTACGACAACGCTTTAAGGGGAGCGTACGTGTGAGTGTGCGGGTTAGTGTCAGCGTACGGGTTAGGATTAGGGGACGGGAGAGGGTCAGCCTTCGGGGAAGTTTTAGCGTTAGTGTTCGGGCTAGGGTTAGGGTTAGGGGATGGGAACGGTTTAGGGTCCAGTTGAGGGTAAGACAACGCTTTACGTGGAGCGTACGTGTGAGGCGCAGTTTAGTGTTAGCATACGGGTTAGGATTAGGGGACGGGTGAGGGTCAGGCTTCGGGGAAGGGTTAGGGTTAGGGTTCGGGCTAGGGTTAGGGTTAGGGGACGGGGACGGTTTAGGGTCCAGGGGAGGGTACGACAACGCTTTAGGGGTAGCGTACGTGTGAGGGCGCGGGTTAGTGTTAGCGTACCGATTAGGATTAGGGGAAGTGTGAGGGTCAGGCTTCGGCGAGTGTTAGGCTTAGGGTTCGGGCTAGGGTTAGGATTAGGGGACGGGGACGGTGTAGGGTCCAAGTGAGGGTACGACAACGCTTTAGGGGGAGCGTAAGTGTGAGGGCGCGGGTTAGTGTTAGCGTACGGGTTAGGCTTAGGGGACGGGTGAGGGTCAGGCTCGGGGAACGGTTGGGGTTAGGTTTCGGGCTAGGGTTAGGGTTAGGGGACGGGGACGGTTTAGGGTCCAGGTGAGGGTACGACAATGCTTTAGGGGGAGCGTACGTGTGAGGGCGCGGGTTAGTGTTAACGTACGGGTTAGGATTATGGGACGGGTGAGGGTCAGGCTTCGGGGAAGGGTTAGGGTTAGGGTTCGGAAGAGGGTTAGGGTTAGGGGACGGGGATGGTTTAGGGTCCAGGGAAAGGTACGACAACACTTTAGGGGGAGCGTACGTGTGAGTGTGTGGGTTAGTGTCAGCGTACGGGTTAGGATTAGGGGACGGGTGAGGGTCAGGCTTCGGGGAAGGGTTAGCGTTAGTGTTCGGGCTAGGGTTAGGGTTATGGGACGGGGACGGTTTAGGGTCCAGGGGAGGGTACGACAACGCTTTAGGGGGAGCGTCCGTGTGAGGGCGCGGGTTAATGTTAGAATACGGGTTAGGATTAGGGGACGGGAGAGGGTCAGGCTTCGGGGAGGGGTTAGGGTTAGGGTTCGGGCTAGGGTTAGGGTTAGGTGACGGAGACGGTTTAGGTTCCAGGGGAGGGTACGACAACGCTTTAGGGAGAGCGTACGTGTGAGGGCGCGGGTTAGTGTTAGCGTACGGGTTAGGATTAGGGGACGGGTGAGGGTCAGGCTTTGGGGAAGGGTTAGTGTTAGGGTTTGGGCTAGGGTTAGGGTTAGGGGACGGGGAAGGTTTAGGGTCCAGAGGAGGGAACGACAACGCTTTAGGGGGAGCGTACGTGTGAGAGCACGGAATAGTGTTAGCGTATGGGTTAGGATTAGGGGACGGGTGAGGGTCAGGCTTCTGGGAAGGGTTAGGGTTAGGGTTCGGGCTAGGCTTAGGGTTAGGGTTAGGGGACGGTTTAGGGTCCAGGTGAGGGTACCACAACGCTTTAGGTGGAGCGTACGTGTGAGGGCGCGGGTTAGTGTCAGCGTACGGGTTAGGATTAGGGGACGAGTGATGGTCAGGCTTCGGGGAAGTGTTTGGGTTAGGGTTCAGGCTAGGGTTCGGGCTAGGGGACGGGGATGGTTTAGAGTCCAGGGAAAGGTACGACAACGCTTTAAGGGGAGCGTACGTGTGAGTGTGCGGGTTAGTGTCAGCGTACGGGTTAGGATTAGGGGACGGGAGAGGGTCAGCCTTCGGGGAAGTGTTAGCGTTAGTGTTCGGGCTAGGGTTAGGGTTAGGGGATGGGAACGGTTTAGGGTCCAGTTGAGGGTAAGACAACGCTTTACGTGGAGCGTACGTGTGAGGCGCAGTTTAGTGTTAGCGTACGGGTTAGGATTAGGGGACGGGTGAGGGTCAGGCTTCGGGGAAGGGTTAGGGTTAGGGTTCGGGCTAGGGTTAGGGTTAGGGGACGGGGACGGTTTAGGGTCCAGGGGAGGGTACGACAACGCTTTAGGGGTAGCGTACGTGTGAGGGCGCGGGTTAGTGTTAGCGTACCGATTAGGATTAGGGGAAGGGTGAGGGTCAGGCTTCGGCGAGTGTTAGGCTTAGGGTTCGGGCTAGGGTTAGGATTAGGGGACGGGGACGGTGTAGGGTCCAAGTGAGGGTACGACAACGCTTTAGGGGGAGCGTAAGTGTGAGGGCGCGAGTTAGTGTTAGCGTACGGGTTAGGCTTAGGGGACGGGTGAGGGTCAGGCTCGGGGAACGGTTGGGGTTAGGTTTCGGGCTAGGGTTAGGGTTAGGGGACGGGGACGGTTTAGGGTCCAGGTGAGGGTACGACAATGCTTTAGGGGGAGCGTACGTCTGAGGGCGCGGGTTAGTGTTAACGTACGGGTTAGGATTATGGGACGGGTGAGGGTCTGGCTTCGGGGAAGGGTTAGGGTTAGGGTTCGGGCTAGGGTTAGGGTTAGGGGACGGGGACGGTTTAGGGTCCAGGGGAGGGTACGACAACGCTTTAGGGGGAGCGTACGTGTGAGGGCGCGGGTTAGTGTTAGCGTACGGGTTAGGATTAGGGGACGGGTGAGGGTCAGGCTTCGGGGAAGGGTTAGGGTTAGGGTTCGGGCTAGGTTTAGGGTTAGGGGACGGGGACGGTTTAGGGTCCAGGGGAGGGTACGACAACGCTTTAGGGAGAGCGTACGTGTTAGGGCGCGGGTTAGTGTTAGCGTACGGGTTAGGATTAGGGGACGGGTGAGGGTCAGGCTTCGGGGAAGGGTTAGGGTTAGGGTTCGGGCTAGGGTTAGGGTTAGGGGACGGGGACGGTTTAGGGTCAAGGGGAGGGTACGGTAACGTTTTAACGGGAGCGTATGTGTGAGGGCGCGGGTTAGTGTTAGCGTACGGGTTAGGATTAGTGGACGGGTGAGGGTCAGGCTTCGGGGAAGGGTTAGGTTTCGGGCTAGGTTTAGGGTTAGGGGACGGGGACGGTTTAGGGTCCAGGTGAGGGTACGACAACGCTTTAGGGGGAGCGTACGTGTGAGGGCGCGGGTTAGTGTTAGCGTACGGTTTAGGATTAGGGGACGGGTGAGGGTCAGGCTTCGGGGAAGGGTTAGGTTTCGGGCTATGGTTAGGGTTAGGTGACGGGGACGGTTTAGGGTCCAGGAGAGGGTACGACAACGCTTTAGGGGGAGCGTACGTGTGAGGGCGCGGGTTAGTGTTAGCGTACTGGTTAGGATTACGGGACGGGTGATGGTCAGGCTTCGGGGAAGGGTTAGGGTTAGGGTTCGGGCTAAGGTTAAGGTTAGGGGACGGGGAAAGCTTAGGGTCCAGGGGAGGTTACGACAACGCTTTAAGGGGAGCGTACGCGTGAGGGCGCGCGTTAGTGTGAGCGTACGGGTTAGGATTAGGGGATGGGTGAGGGTCAGGCTTTGGGGAAGTGTTAGGGTTAGGGTTGGGCTACGGTTAGGGTTAGGGGACGGGGACGGTTTAGGGTCCAGGGGAGGGTACGACAACGCTTTAGGGGGAGCATACGTGTGAGGGCGCGGCTTAGTGTTAGCGTACGGGTTAGGATTAGGGGATAGGTGAGGGTCAGGCTTCAGAGAAGAGTTAGGGTTAGGGTTCGGGCTAGGGTTAGGGTTAGGGGACGGGGACGGTTTAGGGTCCAGGGGAGGGTACAACAACGCTGTAGGGGGAGCGTACGTGTGAGGGCGTGGGTTAGTGTTAGCGTACGGGTTAAGATTAGGGGACGGGTGAGGGTCAGGCTTCGGGCAAGGGTTAGGGTTAGGGTTCGGGCTAGGGTTAGGTTTAGTGGACGGGGACGGTTTAGGGTCCAGGAGAGGGTACGACAACGCTTTAGGGGGAGCGTACGTGTGAGGGCGCGGGTTAGTGTTAGCATACGGGTTAGGATTAGGGGACGGGTGAGGGTCAGGCTTCGGGGAAGTGTTAGGGTTAGGGTTCGGGCTAGGGTTAGGGTTAGGGGACGGGGACGGTTTAGGGTCCAGGGGAGGGTACGACAACGCTTTAGGGGGAGCGTACGTGTGAGGGCACAGGTTAGTGTTAGCGTACGGGTTAGGATTAGGGGACGGGTGAGGGTCAGGCTTCGGGGAAGGGTTAGGGTTAGGGTTCGGGCTAGGGTTAGGGTTAGGGGACGGGGACACTATAGGGTCCAGGGGAGGGTACGACAATGCTTTAGCGGGAGCGTACGTGTGAGGGCGCGGGTTAGTGTTAGCGTACGGGTGAGGATTAGGGGACGGGTGAGGGTCAGGCTTCGGGGAAGGGTTAGGGTTAGGGTTCGGGCTAGGGTTTGGGTTAGGGGACGGGGACGGTTTAGGGTCCAGGGGAGGGTAAGTCAACGCTTTAGGGGGAGCGTACGTGTGAGGGCGCGGGTTAGTGTTAGCGTAAGGGTTAGGGTTAGGGGACGGGTGAGAGTAGGCTTCGGGGAAGGGTTAGGGTTAGGGTTCTGGCTAGGGTTAGGGTTAGGGGACGGGGATGGCTTAGCGTCCAGGGAAGGGTATGACAACGCTTTAGCGGGAGCGTACATGTGAGGGCGCGGGTTAGTGATAGCGTACGGGTGAGGATTAGGGGACGGGTGAGGGTCAGGCTTCGGGGAAGGGTTAGGGTTAGGGTTCGGGCTAGGGTTAGGGTTATGGGACGGGGACGGTTTAGGGTCCAGGGGAGGGTACGACAACGCTTTAGGGGGAGCGTACGAGTGAGGGCGCGGGTTAGTGTTAGCGTACGGGTTAGGATTAGGGGACGGGTGAGGGTCATGTTTCGGGGAAGGGTTAGGTTTAGGGTTCGGGCTAAGGTTAGGGTTAGGGGACGGGGACGGTTTAGGGTCCAGGTTAGGATACGACAACACTTTAGGGGGAGCGTACGCATGAGGGCATGGGTTAGTGTTAGCGTACGGGTTAGCATTAGGGGACGGGTGAGGGTCAGGTTTCGGGGAAGGGTTAGGGTTAGGGTTCGGGCTAGGGTTTGGGTTAGGGGACGGGGACGGTTTAGGGTCCAGGTGAGGGTACGACAACGCTTTAGGGGGAGCGTACGTGTGAGGGCGCGGGTTAGTGTTAGCGTACGGGTTAGGATTATGGGACGGGTGAGGGTCAGGCTTTGGGGAAGGGTTAGTGTTAAGGTTTAGGCTAGGGTTAGGGTTAGGTGACGGGGAAGGTTTAGGGTCCAGAGGAGGGTACGACAACGCTTTAGGGGGAGCGTACGTGTGAGAGCGTGGATTAGTGTTAGCGTATGGGTTAGGATTAGGGGACGGGTGAGGGTCAGGCTTCGGGGAAGGGTTAGGGTTAGGGTTCACGCTAGGGTTAGGGTTAGGGGACGGTTTAGGGTCCAGGTGAGGGTACCACAACGCTTTAGGGGGAGCGTACGTGTGAGGGCGCGGGTTAGTGTCAGCGTACGGGTTAGGATTAGGGGACGAGTGAGGGTCAGGCTTCGGGGAAGGGTTAGGGTTAGGGTTCGTGCTAGGGTTAGGGTTAGGGGACGGGGACGGTTTAGGGTCCAGGGGAGGGATACGACAATGCTTTAGGGGGAGCGTACGTGTGAGGGCGCGGGTTAGTGTTAGCGTACGGGTGAGGATTAGGGGACGGGTGAGGGTCAGGCTTCGGGGAAGGGTTAGGGTTAGGGTTCGGGCTAGGGTTAGGGTTAGGGGATGGGGACGGTTTAGGGTCCAGGGGAGGGTACGACAACGCTTTAGGGGGAGCGTACGTGTGAGGGCGCGGGTTAGTGTTAGCGTACGGGTTAGGATTAGGGGACGGGTGAGGGTTAGGATTCGGGGAAGGGTTAGGGTTAGGGTTAGGGCTAGGGTTAGGGTTAGGGGACGGGGACGGTTTAGGGTCCAGGGGAGGGTACGGCAACGCTTTAGCGGGAGCGTACGTGTGAGGGCGCGAGTTATGTTAGCGTACGGGTTAGGATTAGGGGACGGGTGAGGGTCAGGCTTCGGGGAAGGGTTAGGGTTAGGGTTCGGGCTAGGGTTAGGGTTAGGGGACGGGGATGGTTTAGGGTCCAGGGAAAGGTACGACAACGCTTTAGGGGGAGCGTACGTGTGAGTGTGCGGGTTAGTGTCAGCGTACGGGTTAGGATTAGGGGACGGGTGAGGGTCAGGCTTCGGGGAAGGGTTAGCGTTAGTGTTCGGGCTAGGGTTAGCGTTATGGGACGGGGACGGTTTAGGGTCCAGGTGAGGGTACCACTACGCTTTAGGGGGAGCGTACGTGTGAGGGCGCGGGTTAGTGTCAGCGTACGGGTTAGGATTAGGGGACGGGTGAGTGTCAGGCTTCGGGGAAGGGTTAGGGTTAGGGTTCGTGTTAGGGTTAGGGGACGGGTACGGTTTAGGGTCCATGTGAGGGTACGACAACGCTTTAGGGGGAGGATACGTGTTAGGGCGCGGGTTAGTGTCAGCGTACGGGTTAGGATTAGGGGACGGGTGAGGGTCAGGCTTCGGGGAAGGGTTAGGGTTAGGGTTCGGGCTAGGCTTAGGGTTAGGTTTAGGGGACGGTTTAGGGTCCAGGTGAGGGTACCACAACGCTTTTGGTGGAGCGTACGTGTGAGGGCGCGGGTTAGTGTCAGCGTACGGGTTAGGATTAGGGGACGAGTGATGGTCAGGCTTCGGGGAAGTGTTTGGGTTAGGGTTCAGGCTAGGGTTAGGGTTAGGGGACGGGGATGGTTTAGGGTCCAGGGGAGGGTACGACAATGCTTTAGGGGGAGCGTACGTGTGAGGGCGCGGGTTAGTGTTAGCGTACGGGTTAGGATAATGGGACGGGTGAGGGTCAGGCTTCGGGGAAGGGTTAGGGTTAGGGTTTGGGCTAGGGTTAGGGTTAGGGGACGGGAACGGTTTAGGGTCCAGGGGAGGGTACGACAACGCTTTAGGGGGAGCGTACGTGTGAGGGCGCGGGTTAGTGTTAGCGTACGGGTTAGGATTAGGGGACAGGTGAAGGTCAGGCTTCGGTGAAGGGTTAGGTTTAGGGTTAGGGCTAGGTTTAGGGTTAGGGGACAGGGACGGTTTAGGGTCCAGGTGAGGGTACCACTACGCTTTAGGGGGAGCGTACGTGTGAGGGCGTGGGTTAGTGTCAGCGTACGGGTTAGGATTAGGGGACGGGTGAGTGTCAGGCTTCGGGGAAGGGTTAGGGTTAGGGTTCGTGTTAGGGTTAGGGGACGGGTACGGTTTAGGGTCCATGTGAGGGTACGACAACGCTTTAGGGGGAGGATACGTGTGAGGGCGCGGGTTAGTGTCAGCGTACGGGTTAGGATTAGGGGACGGGTGAGGGTCAGGCTTCGGGGAAGGGTTAGGGTTAGGGTTCGGGCTAGGCTTAGGGTTAGGGTTAGGGGACGGTTTAGGGTCCAGGTGAGGGTACCACAACGCTTTTGGTGGAGCGTACGTGTGAGGGCGCGGGTTAGTGTCAGCGTACGGGTTAGGATTAGGGGACGAGTGATGGTCAGGCTTCGGGGAAGTGTTTGGGTTAGGGTTCAGGCTAGGGTTAGGGTTAGGGGACGGGGATGGTTTAGGGTCCAGGGGAGGATACGACAATGCTTTAGGGGGAGCGTACGTGTGAGGGCGCGGGTTAGTGTTAGCGTACGGGTTAGGATAATGGGACGGGTGAGGGTCAGGCTTCGGGGAAGGGTTAGGGTTAGGGTTTGGGCTAGGGTTAGGGTTAGGGGACGGGAACGGTTTAGGGTCCAGGGGAGGGTACGACAACGCTTTAGGGGGAGCGTACGTGTGAGGGCGCGGGTTAGTGTCAGCGTACGGGTTAGGATTAGGGGACGGGAGAGGTTCAGGCTTCGGGGACGGGTTAGGGTTAGGGTTCGGGCTAGGGGACGGGGATGGTTTAGAGTCCAGGGAAAGGTACGACAACGCTTTAAGGGGAGCGTACGTGTGAGTGTGCGGGTTAGTGTCAGCGTACGGGTTAGGATTAGGGGACGGGAGAGGGTCAGCCTTCGGGGAAGTTTTAGCGTTAGTGTTCGGGCTAGGGTTAGGGTTAGGGGATGGGAACGGTTTAGGGTCCAGTTGAGGGTAAGACAACGCTTTACGTGGAGCGTACGTGTGAGGCGCAGTTTAGTGTTAGCATACGGGTTAGGATTAGGGGACGGGTGAGGGTCAGGCTTCGGGGAAGGGTTAGGGTTAGGGTTCGGGCTAGGGTTAGGGTTAGGGGACGGGGACGGTTTAGGGTCCAGGGGAGGGTACGACAACGCTTTAGGGGTAGCGTACGTGTGAGGGCGCGGGTTAGTGTTAGCGTACCGATTAGGATTAGGGGAAGTGTGAGGGTCAGGCTTCGGCGAGTGTTAGGCTTAGGGTTCGGGCTAGGGTTAGGATTAGGGGACGGGGACGGTGTAGGGTCCAAGTGAGGGTACGACAACGCTTTAGGGGGAGCGTAAGTGTGAGGGCGCGGGTTAGTGTTAGCGTACGGGTTAGGCTTAGGGGACGGGTGAGGGTCAGGCTCGGGGAACGGTTGGGGTTAGGTTTCGGGCTAGGGTTAGGGTTAGGGGACGGGGACGGTTTAGGGTCCAGGTGAGGGTACGACAATGCTTTAGGGGGAGCGTACGTGTGAGGGCGCGGGTTAGTGTTAACGTACGGGTTAGGATTATGGGACGGGTGAGGGTCAGGCTTCGGGGAAGGGTTAGGGTTAGGGTTCGGAAGAGGGTTAGGGTTAGGGGACGGGGATGGTTTAGGGTCCAGGGAAAGGTACGACAACACTTTAGGGGGAGCGTACGTGTGAGTGTGTGGGTTAGTGTCAGCGTACGGGTTAGGATTAGGGGACGGGTGAGGGTCAGGCTTCGGGGAAGGGTTAGCGTTAGTGTTCGGGCTAGGGTTAGGGTTATGGGACGGGGACGGTTTAGGGTCCAGGGGAGGGTACGACAACGCTTTAGGGGGAGCGTACGTGTGAGGGCGCGGGTTAATGTTAGAATACGGGTTAGGATTAGGGGACGGGAGAGGGTCAGGCTTCGGGGAGGGGTTAGGGTTAGGGTTCGGGCTAGGGTTAGGGTTAGGTGACGGAGACGGTTTAGGTTCCAGGGGAGGGTACGACAACGCTTTAGGGAGAGCGTACGTGTGAGGGCGCGGGTTAGTGTTAGCGTACGGGTTAGGATTAGGGGACGGGTGAGGGTCAGGCTTTGGGGAAGGGTTAGTGTTAGGGTTTGGGCTAGGGTTAGGGTTAGGGGACGGGGAAGGTTTAGGGTCCAGAGGAGGGAACGACAACGCTTTAGGGGGAGCGTACGTGTGAGAGCACGGAATAGTGTTAGCGTATGGGTTAGGATTAGGGGACGGGTGAGGGTCAGGCTTCTGGGAAGGGTTAGGGTTAGGGTTCGGGCTAGGCTTAGGGTTAGGGTTAGGGGACGGTTTAGGGTCCAGGTGAGGGTACCACAACGCTTTAGGTGGAGCGTACGTGTGAGGGCGCGGGTTAGTGTCAGCGTACGGGTTAGGATTAGGGGACGAGTGATGGTCAGGCTTCGGGGAAGTGTTTGGGTTAGGGTTCAGGCTAGGGTTCGGGCTAGGGGACGGGGATGGTTTAGAGTCCAGGGAAAGGTACGACAACGCTTTAAGGGGAGCGTACGTGTGAGTGTGCGGGTTAGTGTCAGCGTACGGGTTAGGATTAGGGGACGGGAGAGGGTCAGCCTTCGGGGAAGTGTTAGCGTTAGTGTTCGGGCTAGGGTTAGGGTTAGGGGATGGGAACGGTTTAGGGTCCAGTTGAGGGTAAGACAACGCTTTACGTGGAGCGTACGTGTGAGGCGCAGTTTAGTGTTAGCGTACGGGTTAGGATTAGGGGACGGGTGAGGGTCAGGCTTCGGGGAAGGGTTAGGGTTAGGGTTCGGGCTAGGGTTAGGGTTAGGGGACGGGGACGGTTTAGGGTCCAGGGGAGGGTACGACAACGCTTTAGGGGTAGCGTACGTGTGAGGGCGCGGGTTAGTGTTAGCGTACCGATTAGGATTAGGGGAAGGGTGAGGGTCAGGCTTCGGCGAGTGTTAGGCTTAGGGTTCGGGCTAGGGTTAGGATTAGGGGACGGGGACGGTGTAGGGTCCAAGTGAGGGTACGACAACGCTTTAGGGGGAGCGTAAGTGTGAGGGCGCGAGTTAGTGTTAGCGTACGGGTTAGGCTTAGGGGACGGGTGAGGGTCAGGCTCGGGGAACGGTTGGGGTTAGGTTTCGGGCTAGGGTTAGGGTTAGGGGACGGGGACGGTTTAGGGTCCAGGTGAGGGTACGACAATGCTTTAGGGGGAGCGTACGTCTGAGGGCGCGGGTTAGTGTTAACGTACGGGTTAGGATTATGGGACGGGTGAGGGTCTGGCTTCGGGGAAGGGTTAGGGTTAGGGTTCGGGCTAGGGTTAGGGTTAGGGGACGGGGACGGTTTAGGGTCCAGGGGAGGGTACGACAACGCTTTAGGGGGAGCGTACGTGTGAGGGCGCGGGTTAGTGTTAGCGTACGGGTTAGGATTAGGGGACGGGTGAGGGTCAGGCTTCGGGGAAGGGTTAGGGTTAGGGTTCGGGCTAGGTTTAGGGTTAGGGGACGGGGACGGTTTAGGGTCCAGGGGAGGGTACGACAACGCTTTAGGGAGAGCGTACGTGTTAGGGCGCGGGTTAGTGTTAGCGTACGGGTTAGGATTAGGGGACGGGTGAGGGTCAGGCTTCGGGGAAGGGTTAGGGTTAGGGTTCGGGCTAGGGTTAGGGTTAGGGGACGGGGACGGTTTAGGGTCAAGGGGAGGGTACGGTAACGTTTTAACGGGAGCGTATGTGTGAGGGCGCGGGTTAGTGTTAGCGTACGGGTTAGGATTAGTGGACGGGTGAGGGTCAGGCTTCGGGGAAGGGTTAGGTTTCGGGCTAGGTTTAGGGTTAGGGGACGGGGACGGTTTAGGGTCCAGGTGAGGGTACGACAACGCTTTAGGGGGAGCGTACGTGTGAGGGCGCGGGTTAGTGTTAGCGTACGGTTTAGGATTAGGGGACGGGTGAGGGTCAGGCTTCGGGGAAGGGTTAGGTTTCGGGCTATGGTTAGGGTTAGGTGACGGGGACGGTTTAGGGTCCAGGAGAGGGTACGACAACGCTTTAGGGGGAGCGTACGTGTGAGGGCGCGGGTTAGTGTTAGCGTACTGGTTAGGATTACGGGACGGGTGATGGTCAGGCTTCGGGGAAGGGTTAGGGTTAGGGTTCGGGCTAGGGTTAAGGTTAGGGGACGGGGAAAGCTTAGGGTCCAGGGGAGGTTACGACAACGCTTTAAGGGGAGCGTACGCGTGAGGGCGCGCGTTAGTGTGAGCGTACGGGTTAGGATTAGGGGATGGGTGAGGGTCAGGCTTTGGGGAAGTGTTAGGGTTAGGGTTGGGCTACGGTTAGGGTTAGGGGACGGGGACGCTTTAGGGTCCAGGTGAGGGTACGACAACGCTTTATGGGGAGCGTACTTGTGAGGGCGCGGGTTAGTGTTAGCGTACGTCTTAGGACTAGGGGACGGGTGAGGGTCAGGCTTCGGGGAAGGGTTAGTGTTAGGGTTCGGGCTAGGGTTAGGGTTAGGGGACGGGGACGGTTTAGGGCCCAGGGGAGGGTACGACAACGCTTTAGGTGGAGCGTAAGTGTGAGAGCGCGGGTTAGTGTTAGCGTACGAGTTAGGATTAGGGAACGGGTGAGGGTCAGGCTTCGGGGAAGGGTTAGGTTTAGGGTTCAGGCTAGGGTTAGGGTTAGGGGACGGGGACGGTTTAGGGTCCAGGAGAGGGTACGACACCGCTTTAGGGGGAGCGTACGTGTGAGGGCGCGGGTTAGTGTTAGAGTACGGGTTAGGATTAGGGGACGGTTGAGGGTCAGGCTTCGGGGAAGGGTTAGGGTTAGGGTTCGGGCTAGGGTTAGGGTTAGCTGTCGGGGACGGTTTAGGGTCCAGGGGAGAGTACGACAACGCTTTGGGGGAGCGTACATGTGAGGGCGCGGGTTAATGTTAGCGTACGGGTTAGTATTAGGGGATGGGTGAGGGTCAGGCTTCGGGGAAGTGTTAGGGTTACGGTTCGTGCTAGGGTTAGGGTTATGGGACGGGGACGGTTTAGGGTCCAGGTGAGGTTACGACAACGCTTTAGTGGGAGTGTACGTGTGAGGGCGCGGGTTACTGTTAGCGTACGGTTTAGGATTAGGGGACGGGTGAGGGTCAGGTTTCGGGGAAGAGTTAGGGTTAGGGTTCGGGCTAGGGTTAGGGTTAGGGGACGGGGACGGTTTAGGGTCCAGATGAGGGTACGACAACGCTTTACGGGGAGTGTACATGTGAGGGCGCGGGTTAGTCTTAGCGTACGGGTTAGGATTAGGGGACGGGTGAGTGTCAGGCTTCGGGGAAGTTTTAGGGTTAGGGTTCGTGCTAGGGTTAGGGTTAGGGGACGGGCACGGTTTAGGGTCCAGGGGAGGGTACGACAACGCTTTAAGGGGAGCGTACGTGTGAGGGCGTGGGTTAGTGTTAGCGTACAGGTTAGGATTAGGGGACGGGTGAGGGTCAGGCTTCGGGGAAGGGTTAGGGTTAGGGTTCGGGCTAGGGTTGGGGTTAGGGGATGGGGACGGTTTAGGGTCCAGGGGAGGGTACGAGAACGCTTTAGGGGGAGCGTACGTGTGAGGGCGCAGGTTAGTGTTAGCGTACGGGTTAGGATTAGGGGACGGGTGAGGGTCAGGCTTCGGGTAAGCGTTATGGTTAGGGTTCGGGCTAGGGTGAGGGTTAGGGGACGGGGACGGTTTAGGGTCCAGGGGAGGGTACGATAATGCTTTAGGGGGAGCGTAGGTGTGAGGGCGCGGGTTAGTGTTAGCGTACGGGTTAGGATTAGGGGAAGGGTGAGGGTCAGGCCTCGGGGAAGGTTTAGGTTTAGGGTTCGGGCTAGGTTTAGGGTTAGAGGACGGGGACGGTTTAGGGTCCAGGGGAGGGTACAACAACGCTTTAGGTGGAGCGTACGTGTGAGGGCGCGGGTTAGTGTTAGCGTACGGGTTAGGATTAGGGGACGGGTGAGGGTCAGGCTTCGGGGAAGGGCTAGGGTTAGGGTTCGGGCTAGGGTTAGGTTTACGGGATGGGGACGGTTTAGGGTCCAGGGCAGTGTACGACAACGATTTAGGGGGAGCGTACATGTGAAGGCGCGGGTTAGTGATAGCGTACGGGTTAGAATTAGGGGACGGGTGAGGGTCAGGCTTCGGGGAAGGCTTAGGTTTAGGGTTCGGGCTAGTGTTAGGGTTAGGGGACGGAGACGGTTTAGGGTCCAGGTGAGGGTACGAAAACGCTTTAGGGGGAGCTACGTGTGAGGGTGTGGGTTAGTGTTAGCGTACGGGTTAGGATTAGGGGACGGGTGAGGGTCAGGTTTCGGGGAAGGCTTAGGGTTAGGGTTCGGGCTAGGGTTAGGGTTAGGGGACGGGGATGGTTTAGGGTCCAGGGAAAGGTACGACAACGCTTTAAGGGGAGCGTACGTGTGAGTGTGTGGGTTAGTGTCAGCGTACGGGTTAGGATTAGGGGACGGGTGAGGGTCAGGCTTCGGGGAAGGGTTAGGGTTAGGGTTCGGGCTAGGGTTAGGGTTAGGGGACGGGGACGGTTTAGGGTCCAGGGGAGGGTACGACAACGCTTTAGGGGGAGCGTACGTGTGAGGGCGCGGGTTAGTGTTAGCGTACGGGTTAGGATTATGGGACGGGTGAGGGTCAGGCTTCGGTGAAGGGTTAGGGTTAGGGTTCGGAAGAGGGTTAGGGTTAGGGGACGGGGATGGTTTAGGGTCCAGGGAAAGGTACGACAACGCTTTAGGGGGAGCGTACGTGTGAGTGTGTGGGTTACTGTCAGCGTACGGGTTAGGATTAGGGGACGGGTGAGGGTCAGGCTTCGGGGAAGGGTTAGCGTTAGTGTTCGGGCTAGGGTTAGGGTTATGGGACGGGGACGGTTTAGGGTCCAGGTGAGGGTACCACTACGCTTTAGGGGGAGCGTACGTGTGAGGGCGCGGGTTAGTGTCAGCGTACGGGTTAGGATTAGGAGACGGGTGAGTGTCAGGCTTCGGGGAAGGGTTAGGGTTAGGGTTCGGGCTAGGGTTAGGGTTAGGGGACGGAGACGGTTTAGGGTCCAGGGGAGGGTACGACAACGCTTTAGGGGGAGCGTACGTGTGAGGGCGAGGGTTAGTGTTAGCGTACAGGTTAGGATTAGGGGACTGGTGAGGGTCAGGCTTCGGGGAAGGGTTAGGTTTAGGGTTCGGGCTAGGGTTAGGGTTAGGGGATGGGGACGGTTTAGGGTCCAGGGGAGGGTACGAGAACGCTTTAGGGGGAGCGTACGTGTGAGGGCGCAGGTTAGTGTTAGCGTACGGGTTAGGATTAGGGGACGGGTGAGTGTCAGGCTTAGGGTAAGCGTTATGGTTAGGGTTCGGGCTAGGGTGAGGGTTAGGGGACGGGGACGGTTTAGGGTCCAGGGGAGGGTACGACAGTGCTTTAGGGGGAGCGTAGGTGTGAGGGCGCGGGTTAGTGTTAGCGTACGGGTTAGGATTAGGGGACGGGTGAGGGTCAGGCTTCGGGGAAGGGCTAGGGTTAGGGTTCGGGCTAGGGTTAGGGTTACGGGATGGGGACGGTTTAGGGTCCAGGGCAGTGTACGACAACGATTTAGGGGGAGCGTGCATGTGAAGTCGCGGGTTAGTGATAGCGTACGGGTTAGATGTAGGGGACGGGTGAGGGTCAGGCTTCGGGGAAGGCTTAGGTTTAGGGTTCGAGCTAGTGTTAGGGTTAGGGGACGGAGACGGTTTAGTGTCCAGGTGAGGGTACGACAACGCTTTAGGGGGAGCTACGTGTGAGGGTGTGGGTTAGTGTTAGCGTACGGGTTAGGATTAGGGGACGGGTGAGGGTCAGGTTTCGGGGAAGGCTTAGGGTTAGGGTTCGGGCTAGGGTTAGGGTTAGGGGACGGGGATGGTTTAGGGTCCAGGGAAAGGTACGACAACGCTTTAAGGGGAGCGTACGTGTGAGTGTGCGGGTTAGTGTCAGCGTACGGGTTAGGATTAGGGGACGGGTGAGGGTCAGGCTTCGGGGAAGGGTTAGCGATAGTGTTCGAGCTAGGGTTAGGGTTATAGGTCGGGGACGGTTTAGGGTAGGGTGAGGGTACCACTACGCTTTAGGGGGAGCGTACGTGTGAGGGTGCGGGTTAGTGTCAGCGTACGGGTTAGGATTAGGGGATGGGTGAGTGTCAGGCTTCGGGGAAGTTTAGGGTTAGGGTTCGTGCTAGGGTTAGGGTTAGGGGACGGGGACGGTTTAGGGTCCAGGTGAGGGTAGGAGAACGCTTTAGGGGGAGCGTACACGTGAGGGCGCAGATTAGTGTTAGCGTACGGGTTAGGATTAGGGGACGGGTGAGGGTCAGGCTTTGGGGAAGGGTTAGTGTTAGGGTTTGGGCTAGGGTTAGGGTAAGGGGACGGGGAAGGTTTAGGGTCCAGAGGAGGGTACGACAACGATTTAGGGGGAGCGTACGTGTGAGAGCACGGATTAGTGTTAACGTATGGGTTAGGATTAGGGGACGGGTGAGGGTCAGCCTTCTGGGAAGGGTTAGGGTTAGGGTTTGGGCTAGGGTTAGGGTTAGGGGACGGGAACGGTTTAGGGTGCAGGGGAGGGTACGACAACGCTTTAGGGGGAGCGTACATGTGAGGGCGCGGGTTAGTGTTAGCGTACGGGTTAGGATTATGGGACGGGTGAAGGTCAGGCTTCGGGAAGGGTTAGGTTTAGGGTTAGGGCTAGGGTTAGGGTTAGGGGACGGGGATGGTTTAGGGTCCAGGGGAGGGTACGGCAACGCTATAGTGGGAGCGTACGTGTGAGGGCGCGGGTTATGTTAGCGTACGGGTTAGGATTAGGGGACGTTGAGGGTCAGGCTTCGGGGAAGGTTTAGGGTGAGGGTTCGGGCTAGGGTTAGGGTTAGGGGACGGGGACGGTTTAGGGTCCAGGGGAGGGTACGACAGCGCTTTAGGGGGAGCGTACGTGTGAGGGCGCGGGTTAGTGTTAGCGTACGGTTAGGATTAGGGGACGGGTGAGGGTCAGGCTTCGGGGAAGGGTTAGGGTTAGGGTTCGGGCTAGGGTTAGGGTTAGGGGACGGGGACGGTATAGGGTCCAGGGGAGGGTACGGTAACGTTTTAGCGGGAGCGTATGTGTGAGGGCGCGGGTTAGTGTTAGCGTACGGGTTAGGATTAGTGGACGGGTGAGGGTCAGGCTTCGGGGAAGGGTTAGGTTTTGGGCTAGGGTTAGGGTTAGGGGACGGGGACGGTTTAGGGTCCAGGTGAGGGTACGACAAACCTTTAGGGGGAGCGTACGTGTGAGGGCGCGGGTTAGTGTTAGCTTACGGGTTAGGATTAGGGGACGGGTGAGGGTCAGGCTTCGGGGAAGGGTTAGGGTTAGGGTTCGGGCTAGGGTTAGGGTTAGGGGACGGGGACGGTTTAGGGTCCAGGGGAGGGTACGACAATGCTTTAGGGGGAGCGTACGTGTGAGGGCGCGGGTTAGTGTTAGCGTACGGGGTAGGATTAGGGGACGGGTGATGGTCAGGCTTTGGGGAAGGGTTAGGGTTAGGGTTCGGGCTAGGGTTAGGGTTAGGGGACGGGGACGGTTTAGGGTCCAGGGGAGGGTACGACAATGCTTTAGGGGGAGCGTACGTGTGAGGGCGCGGGTTAGTGTTAGCGTAAGTGTTAGGATTAGGGGACGGTTGAGGGTCAGGCTTCGGGGAAGGGTTAGGGTTAGGGTTCGGGCTAGGGTTAGGGTTAGGGGACGGGGACGGTTTAGGGTCCAGGAGAGGGTACGACAACGCTTTAGGGGGAGCGTACGTGTGAGGGTGCGGGTTAGTGTTAGCGTACGGGTGAGGATGAGGTGACGGGTGAGGGTCAAGCTCCGGGGAAGGGTTAGGATTAGGTTTCGGGCTAGGGTTAGGGTTAGGGGACGGCGACGGTTTAGGGTCCAGGGGAGGGTATGACACTACTTTAGGGGGAGCGTACGTGTGAGGGCGCGGGTTAGTGTTAGCGTACGGGTGAGGATTAGGGGACGGGTGAGGGTCAGGCTTCGGGGAAGGGTTAGGGTTAGGGTTCGGGCTAGGGTTAGGGTTAGGGGACGGGGACGGTTTAGGGTCCAGGGGAGGGTACGACAACGCTTTAGGGGGAGCGTACGTGTGAGGGCGCGGGTTAGTGTTAGTGTACGGGTTAGGAATAGGGGACGGGTGAGGGTCAGGCTTCGGGGAAGTGTTAGGGTTAGGGTTCGGGCTAGGGTTAGTGTTAGGGGACGGGGACAGTTTAGGGTCCAGGGGAGGGTACGACAACGCTTTTGGGGGAGCATACGCGTGTGGGCGCGGGTTAATGTTAGTCTAAGGGTGAGGATTAGGGGACGGGTGAGGGTCAGGCTTCGGGGAAGGGTTAGGGTTAGGGTTTGGGCTAGGGTTAGGGTTAGGGGACGGGGACGCTTTACGGTCCAGGGGAGGGTACGACAACGCTTTAGGGGGAGCAT
Source organism: Delphinus delphis (assembly GCF_949987515.2). Lineage (NCBI taxonomy): Eukaryota > Metazoa > Chordata > Mammalia > Artiodactyla > Delphinidae > Delphinus > Delphinus delphis. The sequence goes on along the minus strand of NW_027192793.1, from coordinate 512,945 downwards.
ACGTGTGATGGCGCGGGTTAGTATTAGCGTACCGGTTAGGATTAGGGGACGGGTGAGGGTCAGGCTTCGGGGAAGGGTTAGGGTTAGGGTTCGGGCTAGGGTTAGGGTTAGGGGACGGGGACGGTTTAGGGTCCAGTGGAGGGTACGACAACGCTTTAGGGGGAGCGTACACGTGAGGGCGCGGGTTAGTGTTAGCGGACGGGTTAGGATTAGGGGACGGGTGAGGGTCAGGCTTCGGGGAAGTGTTATGGTTAGGGTTCGGGCTAGGGTTAGGGTTAGGGGATGGGGACGGTTTAGGGTCCAGGGGAGGGTACGACAACGCTTTATGGGGAGCGTACGAGTGAAGGCGCGGGTTAGTGTTAGCGTACGGGTTAGGATTAGGGGACGGGTGAGGGTCAGGCTTCGGGCAAGGGTTAGGGTTAGGGTTCGGGCTAGGGTTAGGGTTAGAGGACGGGGACAGTTTAGGGTCCAGGGGAGGGTACGACAACGCTTTAGGTGGAGCGTACGTGTGAGGGCGCGGGTTAGAGTTAGCGTATGGGGTAGGATTAGGGGACATGTGAGGGTCAGGCTTCGGGCAAGGGTTAGGATTAGGGTTCGGGCTAGGGTTAGGGTTAGGGGAGGCGGACGGTTTAGGGTCCAGGGGAGGGTACGACAACGCTTTAGGGGGAGCGTACGTGTGACGGCGCGGGTTAGTGTTAGCGTACGGGTTAGGATTAGGGGACGGGTGAGGGTCAGGCTTCGGGCAAGGGTTAGGAGTAGGGTTCGGGCTAGGGTTAGGGTTAGGGGACGCGGACGGTTTAGGGTCCAGGGGAGGGTACGACAACACTTTAGGGGGAGCGTACGTGTGAGGGCGCGGGTAAGTGTTAGCGTACGGGTTAGGATTAGGGGACGGGTGAGGGTCAGGCTTCGGGGAAGGGTTAGGGTTAGGGTTCGGGCTAGGGTTAGGTTTAGGGGACGGGGAAGGTTTAGGGTCCAGGGGAGGGTACGACAACGCTTTCGGGGGAGCGTACGCGTGAGGGCGCGGGTTAGTGTTAGCGTACGGGTTAGGATTAGGGGACGGGTGAGTGTCAGGCTTAGGGGAAGTGTTAAGGTTAGGGTTCGGGCTAGGGTTAGGGTTAGGGGACGGGGACGGTTTAGGGTCCAGGGGAGGGTACGACAACGCTTTAGGGGGAGCGTACGTGTGAGGGCGCTGGTTAGTTTTACGTAAGGGTTAGGATTAGGGGACGGGTGAGGGTCAGGCTTCGGGGAAGGGTTAGGGTTAGGGTTCGGGCTAGGGTTAGGGTTAGGTGACGGGGATGGTTTAGGGTCCAGGGGAGGGTACGACAACGCTTTAGGTGGAGCGTACGTGTGGGGCGCGGGTTAGTGTTAGCGTACGTGTTAGGATTAGGGGACGGGTGAGTGTCAGGCTTCGGGGAAGGGTTAGGGTTAGGGTTAGGGGACAGGGACGGTTTAGGGTCCAGGGGAGGGTACGACAAAGATTTAGGGGGAGCGTACGTGTGAGGGCGCGGGTTAGTGTTAGCGTACGGGTTAGGATTAGGGGACGTGTGAGGGTCAGGCTTCGGTTAAGGGTTAGGGTTAGGGTTCGGGCTAGGGTTAGGGTTAGGGGACGGGGACGGTTTAGGGTCCAGGGCAGTGTACGACAATGTTTTAGGGGGAGCGTACGTGTGAGGGCGCGGGTTAGTGTTAGCGTACTCGTTAGGATTAGGGGACGGGTGAGGGTCAGGCTTTGGGGAAGGGTTAGGGTTAGGGTTCGGGCTAGGGTTAGGGTTAGGGGACGGGGACGGTTTAGGGTCCAGGGGAGGGTACGACAACGCTTTAGGAGGAGCGTACGTGTGAGGGCGCGGGTTAGTGTTAGCGTACGTGTTAGGATTAGGGGACGGTTGAGGGTCAGGCTTCGGGGAAAGATTAGGGTTAGGGTTCGGGCTAGGGTTAGGGTTAGGGGACGGGGACGGTTTAGGGTCCAGGGGAGGGTACGACAACGCTTTAGGTGAAGGGTATGTGTGAGGGCGCTGGTTAGTGTTAGCGTACGGGTTAGAATTAGGGGACGGGTGAGGGTCAGGCTTCTGGGAAGGGTTAGGTTTAGGGTTCGGCCTAGGGTTAGGGTTAGAGGACGGGGACGGTTTAGGGTCCAGGGGAGGGTACGACAACGCTTTAGGTGGAGCGTACGTGTGAGGGCGCGGGTTACTGTTAGCGTACGGGTTAGGATTAGGGGACGTGTGAGGTTCAGGCTTCGGGCAAGGGTTAGGATTACGGTTCGGGCTAGGGTTAGGGTTAGGGGACGCGGACGGTTTAGGGTCCAGGGGAGGGTACGACAACGCTTTAGGGGGAGCGTACGTGTGAGGGCGTGGGTTAGTGTTAGCGTACGGTTTAGGATTAGGGGACGGGTGAGTGTCAGGCGTCGGGGAAGGGTTAGGATTAGGGTTCGGGCTAGGGTTAGGGTTAGGGGACGGGGACGGTTTAGGGTCCAGGGGAGGGTACGACAACGCTTTAGGGGGAGCGTACGTGTGAGGGCACGGGTTAGTGTTAGCGTACGGGTTAGGATTAGGGGACGGGTGAGGGTCAGGCTTCGGGGAAGGGTTAGGGTTAGGGTTCGGGCTAGGGTTAGGGTTAGGGGACGGGGACGGTTTAGGGTCCAGGGGAGGGTACGACAACGCTTTAGGGGGAGCGTACGTGTGAGGGCGCGGGTTAGTGTTAGCGTACGGGTTAGGATTAGGGGACGGGTGAGGGTCAGGCTTCGGGGAAGGGTTAGGGTTAGGGTTCGGGCTAGGGTTAGGTTTAGGGGACGGGGAAGGTTTAGGGTCCAGGGGAGGGTACGACAACACTTTAGGGGGAGCGTACGTGTGAGGGCGCGGGATAGTGTTAGCGTACGGTTTAGGATTAGGGGATGGGTGAGGGTCAGGCTTCGGGGAAGGGTTAGGGTTCGAGCTAGGGTTAGGGTTAGGGGACGGGGACGGTTTAGGGTCCAGGGGACGGTACGACAACGCTTTAGGGGTAGCGTATGTGTGAGGGCGCTGGTTAGTGTTAGCGTACGGGTTAGGATTAGTGGACGGGTGAGGGTCAGGCTTCGCGGAAGGGTTAGGGTTTAGGGTTCGGGCTAGGGTTTGGGTTAGGGGACGGGGACGGTTTAGGGTCCAGGGAAGGGTACGACAACGCTTTAGGGGGAGCGTACGTGTGAGGGCGCGACTTAGTGTTAGCGTACGGGTTAGGATTATGGGACGGGTGAGGGTCAGGCTTCGTGGAAGGGTTAGGGTTAGGGTTCGGGCTAGGGTTAGGGTTAGGGGACGGGGACGGTTTAGGGTCCAGGGGAGGGTATGACAACGCTTTAGAAGGAGCGTACGTGTGAGGGCGCGGCTTAGAGTTAGCGTACGGGTTAGGATTAGGGGACGTGTGAGGGTCAGGCTTCGGGGATGTTAGGGTTAGGGTTCGGGCTAGGGTTAGGGTTAGGGGACGGAGACGGTTTAGGGTCCAAGGGAGGGTATGACAACGCTTTAGGTGGAGCGTACGTGTGAGGGCACGGGTTAGTGTTAGAGTACGGGTTAAGATTAGGGGACGGGTGAGGGTCAGTCTTTGGGGAAGGGTTAGGTTTCGGGCTAGGGTTAGGGTTAGGGGACGGGGACGTTTAGAGTCCAGGGGAGGGTACGACAACACTTTAAGGGGAGCCTACGTGTGAGGGCGCGGGTTAGTGTTAGCGTACGGGTTACGATGAGGGGACGTGTGAGGGTCAGGCTTCGGGGAAGGGTTAAGGTTAGGGTTCGGTCTAGGGTTAGGGTTAGGGAACGGGGACGGTTTAGGGTCCAGGGGAGGGTACGACAACGCTTTAGGGGGAGCGTACGTGTGAGGGCGTGGGTTAGTGTTAGCGTACGGGTTAGGATTAGGGGACGGCTGAGGGTCAGGCTTCGGGGAAGGCTTAGGGTTAGGGTTCTGGCTAGGGTTAGGGTTAGGGGACGGGGACGGTTTAGGGTCCAGGGGAGGGTACGACAACGCTTTAGGGGGAGCGTACCTATGAGGGCACGGGTTAGTGTTAGCGTACGGGTTAGGATTATGGGACGGGTGAGGGTCAGGCTTCGTGGAAGGGTTAGGGTTAGGGTTCGGGCTAGGGTTAGGGTTAGGGGACATGGACGGTTTAGAGTCCAGGGGAGGGTACGACAATGCTTTAGGGGGAGCGTACGCGTGAGGGCGTGGGTTAGTGTTAGCGTACGGGTTAGGATTAGGGGACGGGTGAGGGTCAGGCTTCGGGGAAGGGTTAGGTTTAGGGTTCGGGCTAGGGTTAGGTTTAGGGGACGGGGACGGTTTAGGGTCCAGGGGAGGGTACGACAACGTTTTAGGGAGAGCGTACGCGTGAGGGCGCGGGTTAGTGTTAGCGTACGGGTTAGGATTATGGGACGGTTGAGGGTCAGGCTTCGGGGAAGGGTTAGGGTTAAGGTTCGGGATAGGGTTAGGGTTAGGGGATGGGGACGGTTCAGGGTCCAGGGGAGGGTACGACAACGCTTTAGGGGGATCGTACGTGTGAGGGTGCGGGTTAGTGTTAGCGTACGGGTTAGGATTAGGGGAAGGGTGAGGGTCAGGCTTCGGGGAAGGGTTAGGGTTCGGGCTAGGGTTACGGTTAGGGGACGGGGACGGTTTAGGGTCCAGGGGAGGGTACGACAACGCTTTACGGGGAGCGTACATGTGAGGGCGCGGGTTAGTGTTAGCGTACGGGTTAGGATTAGGGGACGGGTGAGGGTCAGGCTTCGGGGAAGGGTTAGGGTTAGGGTTCGGGCTAGGGTTAGGGTTAGGGGACGGGGACGGTTTAGGGTCCAGGGGAGGGTACGACAATGCTTTAGGGGGAGCTTACGTGTGAGGGCGCGGGTTAGTGTTAGCGTACGGGTTAGGATTAGGGGACGGGTGAGGGTCAGGCTTCGGGCAAGTGTTAGGGTTAGTGTTTGGGCTAGGGTTAGGGTTAGGGGACGGGGACGGTTTAGGGTCCAGGGGAGGGTTCGACAACGCTTTAGGGGGAGCGTACGTGTGAGGGCGCGGGTTAGTGTTAGCGTACCGGTTAGGATTAGGGGACGGGTGAGGGTCAGGCTTCGGGGAAGGGTTAGGGTTATGGTTTGAGATAGGTTTAGGGTTAGGGGATGGGGACGGTTCAGGGTCCAGGGTAGGGTAAGACAACGCTTTAGGGGGAGCGTACGTGTGAGGGCGCGGGTTAGTGTTAGCGTACGGGTTAGGATTAGGGGAAGGGTGAGGGTCAGGCTTTGGGGAAGGGTTAGGGTTCGGGCTAGGTTTGGGGTTAGGGGACGGGGACGGTTTAGGGTCCAGGGGAGGGTACGACAACGCTTTAGGGGGAGCGTACATGTGAGGGCGCGGGTTAGTGTTAGTGTACGGGTTAGGATTAGGGGACGGGTGAGGGTCAGGCTTCGGGGAAGAGTTAGGGTTAGGGTTCGGGCTAGGGTTAGGGTTAGGGGACGGGGACGGTTTAGGGTCCAGGGGAGGGTACGACAACCGTTTAGGGGGAGCGTACGTGTGAGGGCGCGGGTTAGTATTAGCGTACGGGTTAGGATTAGGGGACGGGTGAGGGTCAGGCTTCGAGGAAGGGTTCGGGCTAGGGTTAGGGTTAGGGGACGGGGACAGTTTAGGGTCCAGGGGAGGGTACGACAACGCTTTAGGGGGAGCGTACGTGTGAGGGCGCAGCTTAGTGTTAGCGTACGGGTTAGGATTAGGGGACGGGTGAGGGTCAGGCTTCGGGGAAGGGTTAGGGTTAGGGTTCGGGCTAGGGTTAGGGTTAGGGGACGGGGACGGTTTACGGTCCAGGGGAGGGTACGACAACGCTTTAGGGGGAGCGTACGTGTGAGGGCGCGGGTTAGTGTTAGCGTACGGGTTAGGATTAGGGGACGGGTGAGGGTCAGGCTTCGGGGAAGGGTTAGGGTTAGGGTTCGGGCTAGGGTTACGGTTAGGGGACGGGGACGGTTTAGGTTCCAGGGAGGGTACAACAACGCTTTAGGGGGAGCGTACATGTGAGGGCGTGGGTTAGTGTTAGCGTACGGGTTAGGATTAGGGGACGGGTGAGGGTCAGGCTTCGGGCAAGGGTTAGGGTTAGGGTTCGGGCTAGGGTTAGGTTTAGTGGACGGGGACGGTTTAGGGTCCAGGGGAGGGTACGACAACACTTTAGGGGGAGCATACGTGTGAGGGCGCGGGTTAGTGTTAGCGTACGGGTTAGGATTAGGGGACTGGTGAGGGTCAGGCTTCGGGCAAGGGTTAGGGTTAGGGTTCGGGCTAGGGTTAGGGATAGGGGACGGGGACGGTTTAGGGTCCAGGGGAGGGTACGACAACGCTTTAGGGGGAACGTACGTGTGAAGGCGCGAGTTAGTGTTAGCGTACGGGTTAGGATTAGGGGACGGGTGAGGGTCAGGCTTCGGGGAAGGGTTAGGGTTAGGGTTCGGGCTAGGGTTAGGGTTAGGGGACGGGGACGGTTTAGGGTCCAGGGGAGGGTACGACAACGCTTTAGGGGGAGCATACGTGTGAGGGCGCGGCTTAGTGTTAGCGTACGGGTTAGGATTAGGGGATAGGTGAGGGTCAGGCTTCAGAGAAGGGTTAGGGTTAGGGTTCGGGGTAGGGTTAGGGTTAGGGGACGGGGACTGTTTAGGGTCCAGAGGAGGGTACGACAACGCTTTAGGGGGAGCGTACGTGTGAGGGCGTGGGTTAGTGTTAGCGTACGGGTTAGGATTAGGGGACGGGTGAGGGTCAGGCTTCGGGGAAGGGTTAGGGTTAGGGTTCGGGCTAGGGTTAGAGTTAGGGGACGGGGACGGTTTAGGGTCCAGGGGAGGGTACAACAACGCTTTAGGGGGAGCGTACGTGTGAGGGCGTGGGTTAGTGTTAGCGTACGGGTTAAGATTAGGGGACGGGTGAGGGTCAGGCTTCGGGCAAGGGTTAGGGTTAGGGTTCGGGCTAGGGTTAGGTTTAGTGGACGGGGACGGTTTAGGGTCCAGGAGAGGGTACGACAACGCTTTAGGGGGAGCGTACGTGTGAGGGCGCGGTTTAGTGTTAGCGTACGGGTTAGGATTTGGGGACGTGTGAGGGTCAGGCTTCGGGGAAGTGTTAGGGTTAGGGTTCGGGCTAGGGTTAGGGTTAGGGGACGAGGACGGTTTAGGGTCCAGGGGAGGGTACGACAACACTTTAGGGGGAGCGTACGTGTGAGGGCGTGGTTTAGTGTTAGCGTACGGGTTAGGATTAGGGGACGTGTGAGTGTCAGGCTTCGGGGAATGGTTAGGGTTAGGGTTCGGGCTAAGGTTAGGGTTAGGGGACGGGGACGGTTTAGGGTCCAGGGGAGGGTACGACAACGCTTTAGGGGGAGCGTACGTGTGAGGGCGCGGGTTAGTGTTAGCGTACGGGTTAGGATTAGGGGACGGGTGAGGGTCAGGCTTCGGGGAAGTGTTAGGTTTAGGGTTCGGGCTAGGGTTAGGGTTAGGGGACGGGGACGGTTTAGGGTCCAGGGGAGGGTACGACAACGCTTTAGGGGGAGCGTACGTGTGAGGGCGCGAGTTAGTGTTAGCGTACGGGTTAGGATTAGGGGACGGGTGAGGGTCAGGCTTCGGGGAAGGATTAGGGTTAGGGTTCGGGCTAGGGTTAGGGTTAGGTGACGGGGACGGTTTAGGGTCCAGGGGAGGGTACGACAACGCTTTAGGGGGAGCATACGTGTGAGGGCGCGGCTTAGTGTTAGCGTACGGGTTAGGATTAGGGGATAGGTGAGGGTCAGGCTTCAGAGAAGAGTTAGGGTTAGGGTTCGGGCTAGGGTTAGGGTTAGGGGACGGGGACGGTTTAGGGTCCAGGGGAGGGTACAACAACGCTGTAGGGGGAGCGTACGTGTGAGGGCGTGGGTTAGTGTTAGCGTACGGGTTAAGATTAGGGGACGGGTGAGGGTCAGGCTTCGGGCAAGGGTTAGGGTTAGGGTTCGGGCTAGGGTTAGGTTTAGTGGACGGGGACGGTTTAGGGTCCAGGAGAGGGTACGACAACGCTTTAGGGGGAGCGTACGTGTGAGGGCGCGGGTTAGTGTTAGCATACGGGTTAGGATTAGGGGACGGGTGAGGGTCAGGCTTCGGGGAAGTGTTAGGGTTAGGGTTCGGGCTAGGGTTAGGGTTAGGGGACGGGGACGGTTTAGGGTCCAGGGGAGGGTACGACAACGCTTTAGGGGGAGCGTACGTGTGAGGGCACAGGTTAGTGTTAGCGTACGGGTTAGGATTAGGGGACGGGTGAGGGTCAGGCTTCGGGGAAGGGTTAGGGTTAGGGTTCGGGCTAGGGTTAGGGTTAGGGGACGGGGACACTATAGGGTCCAGGGGAGGGTACGACAATGCTTTAGCGGGAGCGTACGTGTGAGGGCGCGGGTTAGTGTTAGCGTACGGGTGAGGATTAGGGGACGGGTGAGGGTCAGGCTTCGGGGAAGGGTTAGGGTTAGGGTTCGGGCTAGGGTTTGGGTTAGGGGACGGGGACGGTTTAGGGTCCAGGGGAGGGTAAGTCAACGCTTTAGGGGGAGCGTACGTGTGAGGGCGCGGGTTAGTGTTAGCGTAAGGGTTAGGGTTAGGGGACGGGTGAGAGTAGGCTTCGGGGAAGGGTTAGGGTTAGGGTTCTGGCTAGGGTTAGGGTTAGGGGACGGGGATGGCTTAGCGTCCAGGGAAGGGTATGACAACGCTTTAGCGGGAGCGTACATGTGAGGGCGCGGGTTAGTGATAGCGTACGGGTGAGGATTAGGGGACGGGTGAGGGTCAGGCTTCGGGGAAGGGTTAGGGTTAGGGTTCGGGCTAGGGTTAGGGTTATGGGACGGGGACGGTTTAGGGTCCAGGGGAGGGTACGACAACGCTTTAGGGGGAGCGTACGAGTGAGGGCGCGGGTTAGTGTTAGCGTACGGGTTAGGATTAGGGGACGGGTGAGGGTCATGTTTCGGGGAAGGGTTAGGTTTAGGGTTCGGGCTAAGGTTAGGGTTAGGGGACGGGGACGGTTTAGGGTCCAGGTTAGGATACGACAACACTTTAGGGGGAGCGTACGCATGAGGGCATGGGTTAGTGTTAGCGTACGGGTTAGCATTAGGGGACGGGTGAGGGTCAGGTTTCGGGGAAGGGTTAGGGTTAGGGTTCGGGCTAGGGTTTGGGTTAGGGGACGGGGACGGTTTAGGGTCCAGGTGAGGGTACGACAACGCTTTAGGGGGAGCGTACGTGTGAGGGCGCGGGTTAGTGTTAGCGTACGGGTTAGGATTATGGGACGGGTGAGGGTCAGGCTTTGGGGAAGGGTTAGTGTTAAGGTTTAGGCTAGGGTTAGGGTTAGGTGACGGGGAAGGTTTAGGGTCCAGAGGAGGGTACGACAACGCTTTAGGGGGAGCGTACGTGTGAGAGCGCGGATTAGTGTTAGCGTATGGGTTAGGATTAGGGGACGGGTGAGGGTCAGGCTTCGGGGAAGGGTTAGGGTTAGGGTTCACGCTAGGGTTAGGGTTAGGGGACGGTTTAGGGTCCAGGTGAGGGTACCACAACGCTTTAGGGGGAGCGTACGTGTGAGGGCGCGGGTTAGTGTCAGCGTACGGGTTAGGATTAGGGGACGAGTGAGGGTCAGGCTTCGGGGAAGGGTTAGGGTTAGGGTTCGTGCTAGGGTTAGGGTTAGGGGACGGGGACGGTTTAGGGTCCAGGGGAGGGATACGACAATGCTTTAGGGGGAGCGTACGTGTGAGGGCGCGGGTTAGTGTTAGCGTACGGGTGAGGATTAGGGGACGGGTGAGGGTCAGGCTTCGGGGAAGGGTTAGGGTTAGGGTTCGGGCTAGGGTTAGGGTTAGGGGATGGGGACGGTTTAGGGTCCAGGGGAGGGTACGACAACGCTTTAGGGGGAGCGTACGTGTGAGGGCGCGGGTTAGTGTTAGCGTACGGGTTAGGATTAGGGGACGGGTGAGGGTTAGGATTCGGGGAAGGGTTAGGGTTAGGGTTAGGGCTAGGGTTAGGGTTAGGGGACGGGGACGGTTTAGGGTCCAGGGGAGGGTACGGCAACGCTTTAGCGGGAGCGTACGTGTGAGGGCGCGAGTTATGTTAGCGTACGGGTTAGGATTAGGGGACGGGTGAGGGTCAGGCTTCGGGGAAGGGTTAGGGTTAGGGTTCGGGCTAGGGTTAGGGTTAGGGGACGGGGATGGTTTAGGGTCCAGGGAAAGGTACGACAACGCTTTAGGGGGAGCGTACGTGTGAGTGTGCGGGTTAGTGTCAGCGTACGGGTTAGGATTAGGGGACGGGTGAGGGTCAGGCTTCGGGGAAGGGTTAGCGTTAGTGTTCGGGCTAGGGTTAGCGTTATGGGACGGGGACGGTTTAGGGTCCAGGTGAGGGTACCACTACGCTTTAGGGGGAGCGTACGTGTGAGGGCGCGGGTTAGTGTCAGCGTACGGGTTAGGATTAGGGGACGGGTGAGTGTCAGGCTTCGGGGAAGGGTTAGGGTTAGGGTTCGTGTTAGGGTTAGGGGACGGGTACGGTTTAGGGTCCATGTGAGGGTACGACAACGCTTTAGGGGGAGGATACGTGTTAGGGCGCGGGTTAGTGTCAGCGTACGGGTTAGGATTAGGGGACGGGTGAGGGTCAGGCTTCGGGGAAGGGTTAGGGTTAGGGTTCGGGCTAGGCTTAGGGTTAGGGTTAGGGGACGGTTTAGGGTCCAGGTGAGGGTACCACAACGCTTTTGGTGGAGCGTACGTGTGAGGGCGCGGGTTAGTGTCAGCGTACGGGTTAGGATTAGGGGACGAGTGATGGTCAGGCTTCGGGGAAGTGTTTGGGTTAGGGTTCAGGCTAGGGTTAGGGTTAGGGGACGGGGATGGTTTAGGGTCCAGGGGAGGGTACGACAATGCTTTAGGGGGAGCGTACGTGTGAGGGCGCGGGTTAGTGTTAGCGTACGGGTTAGGATAATGGGACGGGTGAGGGTCAGGCTTCGGGGAAGGGTTAGGGTTAGGGTTTGGGCTAGGGTTAGGGTTAGGGGACGGGAACGGTTTAGGGTCCAGGGGAGGGTACGACAACGCTTTAGGGGGAGCGTACGTGTGAGGGCGCGGGTTAGTGTTAGCGTACGGGTTAGGATTAGGGGACAGGTGAAGGTCAGGCTTCGGTGAAGGGTTAGGTTTAGGGTTAGGGCTAGGTTTAGGGTTAGGGGACAGGGACGGTTTAGGGTCCAGGTGAGGGTACCACTACGCTTTAGGGGGAGCGTACGTGTGAGGGCGCGGGTTAGTGTCAGCGTACGGGTTAGGATTAGGGGACGGGTGAGTGTCAGGCTTCGGGGAAGGGTTAGGGTTAGGGTTCGTGTTAGGGTTAGGGGACGGGTACGGTTTAGGGTCCATGTGAGGGTACGACAACGCTTTAGGGGGAGGATACGTGTGAGGGCGCGGGTTAGTGTCAGCGTACGGGTTAGGATTAGGGGACGGGTGAGGGTCAGGCTTCGGGGAAGGGTTAGGGTTAGGGTTCGGGCTAGGCTTAGGGTTAGGGTTAGGGGACGGTTTAGGGTCCAGGTGAGGGTACCACAACGCTTTTGGTGGAGCGTACGTGTGAGGGCGCGGGTTAGTGTCAGCGTACGGGTTAGGATAATGGGACGGGTGAGGGTCAGGCTTCGGGGAAGGGTTAGGGTTAGGGTTTGGGCTAGGGTTAGGGTTAGGGGACGGGAACGGTTTAGGGTCCAGGGGAGGGTACGACAACGCTTTAGGGGGAGCGTACGTGTGAGGGCGCGGGTTAGTGTTAGCGTACGGGTTAGGATTAGGGGACGGGAGAGGTTCAGGCTTCGGGGACGGGTTAGGGTTAGGGTTCGGGCTAGGGGACGGGGATGGTTTAGAGTCCAGGGAAAGGTACGACAACGCTTTAAGGGGAGCGTACGTGTGAGTGTGCGGGTTAGTGTCAGCGTACGGGTTAGGATTAGGGGACGGGAGAGGGTCAGCCTTCGGGGAAGTTTTAGCGTTAGTGTTCGGGCTAGGGTTAGGGTTAGGGGATGGGAACGGTTTAGGGTCCAGTTGAGGGTAAGACAACGCTTTACGTGGAGCGTACGTGTGAGGCGCAGTTTAGTGTTAGCATACGGGTTAGGATTAGGGGACGGGTGAGGGTCAGGCTTCGGGGAAGGGTTAGGGTTAGGGTTCGGGCTAGGGTTAGGGTTAGGGGACGGGGACGGTTTAGGGTCCAGGGGAGGGTACGACAACGCTTTAGGGGTAGCGTACGTGTGAGGGCGCGGGTTAGTGTTAGCGTACCGATTAGGATTAGGGGAAGTGTGAGGGTCAGGCTTCGGCGAGTGTTAGGCTTAGGGTTCGGGCTAGGGTTAGGATTAGGGGACGGGGACGGTGTAGGGTCCAAGTGAGGGTACGACAACGCTTTAGGGGGAGCGTAAGTGTGAGGGCGCGGGTTAGTGTTAGCGTACGGGTTAGGCTTAGGGGACGGGTGAGGGTCAGGCTCGGGGAACGGTTGGGGTTAGGTTTCGGGCTAGGGTTAGGGTTAGGGGACGGGGACGGTTTAGGGTCCAGGTGAGGGTACGACAATGCTTTAGGGGGAGCGTACGTGTGAGGGCGCGGGTTAGTGTTAACGTACGGGTTAGGATTATGGGACGGGTGAGGGTCAGGCTTCGGGGAAGGGTTAGGGTTAGGGTTCGGAAGAGGGTTAGGGTTAGGGGACGGGGATGGTTTAGGGTCCAGGGAAAGGTACGACAACACTTTAGGGGGAGCGTACGTGTGAGTGTGTGGGTTAGTGTCAGCGTACGGGTTAGGATTAGGGGACGGGTGAGGGTCAGGCTTCGGGGAAGGGTTAGCGTTAGTGTTCGGGCTAGGGTTAGGGTTATGGGACGGGGACGGTTTAGGGTCCAGGGGAGGGTACGACAACGCTTTAGGGGGAGCGTCCGTGTGAGGGCGCGGGTTAATGTTAGAATACGGGTTAGGATTAGGGGACGGGAGAGGGTCAGGCTTCGGGGAGGGGTTAGGGTTAGGGTTCGGGCTAGGGTTAGGGTTAGGTGACGGAGACGGTTTAGGTTCCAGGGGAGGGTACGACAACGCTTTAGGGAGAGCGTACGTGTGAGGGCGCGGGTTAGTGTTAGCGTACGGGTTAGGATTAGGGGACGGGTGAGGGTCAGGCTTTGGGGAAGGGTTAGTGTTAGGGTTTGGGCTAGGGTTAGGGTTAGGGGACGGGGAAGGTTTAGGGTCCAGAGGAGGGAACGACAACGCTTTAGGGGGAGCGTACGTGTGAGAGCACGGAATAGTGTTAGCGTATGGGTTAGGATTAGGGGACGGGTGAGGGTCAGGCTTCTGGGAAGGGTTAGGGTTAGGGTTCGGGCTAGGCTTAGGGTTAGGGTTAGGGGACGGTTTAGGGTCCAGGTGAGGGTACCACAACGCTTTAGGTGGAGCGTACGTGTGAGGGCGCGGGTTAGTGTCAGCGTACGGGTTAGGATTAGGGGACGAGTGATGGTCAGGCTTCGGGGAAGTGTTTGGGTTAGGGTTCAGGCTAGGGTTCGGGCTAGGGGACGGGGATGGTTTAGAGTCCAGGGAAAGGTACGACAACGCTTTAAGGGGAGCGTACGTGTGAGTGTGCGGGTTAGTGTCAGCGTACGGGTTAGGATTAGGGGACGGGAGAGGGTCAGCCTTCGGGGAAGTGTTAGCGTTAGTGTTCGGGCTAGGGTTAGGGTTAGGGGATGGGAACGGTTTAGGGTCCAGTTGAGGGTAAGACAACGCTTTACGTGGAGCGTACGTGTGAGGCGCAGTTTAGTGTTAGCGTACGGGTTAGGATTAGGGGACGGGTGAGGGTCAGGCTTCGGGGAAGGGTTAGGGTTAGGGTTCGGGCTAGGGTTAGGGTTAGGGGACGGGGACGGTTTAGGGTCCAGGGGAGGGTACGACAACGCTTTAGGGGTAGCGTACGTGTGAGGGCGCGGGTTAGTGTTAGCGTACCGATTAGGATTAGGGGAAGGGTGAGGGTCAGGCTTCGGCGAGTGTTAGGCTTAGGGTTCGGGCTAGGGTTAGGATTAGGGGACGGGGACGGTGTAGGGTCCAAGTGAGGGTACGACAACGCTTTAGGGGGAGCGTAAGTGTGAGGGCGCGAGTTAGTGTTAGCGTACGGGTTAGGCTTAGGGGACGGGTGAGGGTCAGGCTCGGGGAACGGTTGGGGTTAGGTTTCGGGCTAGGGTTAGGGTTAGGGGACGGGGACGGTTTAGGGTCCAGGTGAGGGTACGACAATGCTTTAGGGGGAGCGTACGTCTGAGGGCGCGGGTTAGTGTTAACGTACGGGTTAGGATTATGGGACGGGTGAGGGTCTGGCTTCGGGGAAGGGTTAGGGTTAGGGTTCGGGCTAGGGTTAGGGTTAGGGGACGGGGACGGTTTAGGGTCCAGGGGAGGGTACGACAACGCTTTAGGGGGAGCGTACGTGTGAGGGCGCGGGTTAGTGTTAGCGTACGGGTTAGGATTAGGGGACGGGTGAGGGTCAGGCTTCGGGGAAGGGTTAGGGTTAGGGTTCGGGCTAGGTTTAGGGTTAGGGGACGGGGACGGTTTAGGGTCCAGGGGAGGGTACGACAACGCTTTAGGGAGAGCGTACGTGTTAGGGCGCGGGTTAGTGTTAGCGTACGGGTTAGGATTAGGGGACGGGTGAGGGTCAGGCTTCGGGGAAGGGTTAGGGTTAGGGTTCGGGCTAGGGTTAGGGTTAGGGGACGGGGACGGTTTAGGGTCAAGGGGAGGGTACGGTAACGTTTTAACGGGAGCGTATGTGTGAGGGCGCGGGTTAGTGTTAGCGTACGGGTTAGGATTAGTGGACGGGTGAGGGTCAGGCTTCGGGGAAGGGTTAGGTTTCGGGCTAGGTTTAGGGTTAGGGGACGGGGACGGTTTAGGGTCCAGGTGAGGGTACGACAACGCTTTAGGGGGAGCGTACGTGTGAGGGCGCGGGTTAGTGTTAGCGTACGGTTTAGGATTAGGGGACGGGTGAGGGTCAGGCTTCGGGGAAGGGTTAGGTTTCGGGCTATGGTTAGGGTTAGGTGACGGGGACGGTTTAGGGTCCAGGAGAGGGTACGACAACGCTTTAGGGGGAGCGTACGTGTGAGGGCGCGGGTTAGTGTTAGCGTACTGGTTAGGATTACGGGACGGGTGATGGTCAGGCTTCGGGGAAGGGTTAGGGTTAGGGTTCGGGCTAAGGTTAAGGTTAGGGGACGGGGAAAGCTTAGGGTCCAGGGGAGGTTACGACAACGCTTTAAGGGGAGCGTACGCGTGAGGGCGCGCGTTAGTGTGAGCGTACGGGTTAGGATTAGGGGATGGGTGAGGGTCAGGCTTTGGGGAAGTGTTAGGGTTAGGGTTGGGCTACGGTTAGGGTTAGGGGACGGGGACGGTTTAGGGTCCAGGGGAGGGTACGACAACGCTTTAGGGGGAGCATACGTGTGAGGGCGCGGCTTAGTGTTAGCGTACGGGTTAGGATTAGGGGATAGGTGAGGGTCAGGCTTCAGAGAAGAGTTAGGGTTAGGGTTCGGGCTAGGGTTAGGGTTAGGGGACGGGGACGGTTTAGGGTCCAGGGGAGGGTACAACAACGCTGTAGGGGGAGCGTACGTGTGAGGGCGTGGGTTAGTGTTAGCGTACGGGTTAAGATTAGGGGACGGGTGAGGGTCAGGCTTCGGGCAAGGGTTAGGGTTAGGGTTCGGGCTAGGGTTAGGTTTAGTGGACGGGGACGGTTTAGGGTCCAGGAGAGGGTACGACAACGCTTTAGGGGGAGCGTACGTGTGAGGGCGCGGGTTAGTGTTAGCATACGGGTTAGGATTAGGGGACGGGTGAGGGTCAGGCTTCAGGGAAGTGTTAGGGTTAGGGTTCGGGCTAGGGTTAGGGTTAGGGGACGGGGACGGTTTAGGGTCCAGGGGAGGGTACGACAACGCTTTAGGGGGAGCGTACGTGTGAGGGCACAGGTTAGTGTTAGCGTACGGGTTAGGATTAGGGGACGGGTGAGGGTCAGGCTTCGGGGAAGGGTTAGGGTTAGGGTTCGGGCTAGGGTTAGGGTTAGGGGACGGGGACACTATAGGGTCCAGGGGAGGGTACGACAATGCTTTAGCGGGAGCGTACGTGTGAGGGCGCGGGTTAGTGTTAGCGTACGGGTGAGGATTAGGGGACGGGTGAGGGTCAGGCTTCGGGGAAGGGTTAGGGTTAGGGTTCGGGCTAGGGTTTGGGTTAGGGGACGGGGACGGTTTAGGGTCCAGGGGAGGGTAAGTCAACGCTTTAGGGGGAGCGTACGTGTGAGGGCGCGGGTTAGTGTTAGCGTAAGGGTTAGGGTTAGGGGACGGGTGAGAGTAGGCTTCGGGGAAGGGTTAGGGTTAGGGTTCTGGCTAGGGTTAGGGTTAGGGGACGGGGATGGCTTAGCGTCCAGGGAAGGGTATGACAACGCTTTAGCGGGAGCGTACATGTGAGGGCGCGGGTTAGTGATAGCGTACGGGTGAGGATTAGGGGACGGGTGAGGGTCAGGCTTCGGGGAAGGGTTAGGGTTAGGGTTCGGGCTAGGGTTAGGGTTATGGGACGGGGACGGTTTAGGGTCCAGGGGAGGGTACGACAACGCTTTAGGGGGAGCGTACGAGTGAGGGCGCGGGTTAGTGTTAGCGTACGGGTTAGGATTAGGGGACGGGTGAGGGTCATGTTTCGGGGAAGGGTTAGGTTTAGGGTTCGGGCTAAGGTTAGGGTTAGGGGACGGGGACGGTTTAGGGTCCAGGTTAGGATACGACAACACTTTAGGGGGAGCGTACGCATGAGGGCATGGGTTAGTGTTAGCGTACGGGTTAGCATTAGGGGACGGGTGAGGGTCAGGTTTCGGGGAAGGGTTAGGGTTAGGGTTCGGGCTAGGGTTTGGGTTAGGGGACGGGGACGGTTTAGGGTCCAGGTGAGGGTACGACAACGCTTTAGGGGGAGCGTACGTGTGAGGGCGCGGGTTAGTGTTAGCGTACGGGTTAGGATTATGGGACGGGTGAGGGTCAGGCTTTGGGGAAGGGTTAGTGTTAAGGTTTAGGCTAGGGTTAGGGTTAGGTGACGGGGAAGGTTTAGGGTCCAGAGGAGGGTACGACAACGCTTTAGGGGGAGCGTACGTGTGAGAGCGTGGATTAGTGTTAGCGTATGGGTTAGGATTAGGGGACGGGTGAGGGTCAGGCTTCGGGGAAGGGTTAGGGTTAGGGTTCACGCTAGGGTTAGGGTTAGGGGACGGTTTAGGGTCCAGGTGAGGGTACCACAACGCTTTAGGGGGAGCGTACGTGTGAGGGCGCGGGTTAGTGTCAGCGTACGGGTTAGGATTAGGGGACGAGTGAGGGTCAGGCTTCGGGGAAGGGTTAGGGTTAGGGTTCGTGCTAGGGTTAGGGTTAGGGGACGGGGACGGTTTAGGGTCCAGGGGAGGGATACGACAATGCTTTAGGGGGAGCGTACGTGTGAGGGCGCGGGTTAGTGTTAGCGTACGGGTGAGGATTAGGGGACGGGTGAGGGTCAGGCTTCGGGGAAGGGTTAGGGTTAGGGTTCGGGCTAGGGTTAGGGTTAGGGGATGGGGACGGTTTAGGGTCCAGGGGAGGGTACGACAACGCTTTAGGGGGAGCGTACGTGTGAGGGCGCGGGTTAGTGTTAGCGTACGGGTTAGGATTAGGGGACGGGTGAGGGTTAGGATTCGGGGAAGGGTTAGGGTTAGGGTTAGGGCTAGGGTTAGGGTTAGGGGACGGGGACGGTTTAGGGTCCAGGGGAGGGTACGGCAACGCTTTAGCGGGAGCGTACGTGTGAGGGCGCGAGTTATGTTAGCGTACGGGTTAGGATTAGGGGACGGGTGAGGGTCAGGCTTCGGGGAAGGGTTAGGGTTAGGGTTCGGGCTAGGGTTAGGGTTAGGGGACGGGGATGGTTTAGGGTCCAGGGAAAGGTACGACAACGCTTTAGGGGGAGCGTACGTGTGAGTGTGCGGGTTAGTGTCAGCGTACGGGTTAGGATTAGGGGACGGGTGAGGGTCAGGCTTCGGGGAAGGGTTAGCGTTAGTGTTCGGGCTAGGGTTAGCGTTATGGGACGGGGACGGTTTAGGGTCCAGGTGAGGGTACCACTACGCTTTAGGGGGAGCGTACGTGTGAGGGCGCGGGTTAGTGTCAGCGTACGGGTTAGGATTAGGGGACGGGTGAGTGTCAGGCTTCGGGGAAGGGTTAGGGTTAGGGTTCGTGTTAGGGTTAGGGGACGGGTACGGTTTAGGGTCCATGTGAGGGTACGACAACGCTTTAGGGGGAGGATACGTGTTAGGGCGCGGGTTAGTGTCAGCGTACGGGTTAGGATTAGGGGACGGGTGAGGGTCAGGCTTCGGGGAAGGGTTAGGGTTAGGGTTCGGGCTAGGCTTAGGGTTAGGTTTAGGGGACGGTTTAGGGTCCAGGTGAGGGTACCACAACGCTTTTGGTGGAGCGTACGTGTGAGGGCGCGGGTTAGTGTCAGCGTACGGGTTAGGATTAGGGGACGAGTGATGGTCAGGCTTCGGGGAAGTGTTTGGGTTAGGGTTCAGGCTAGGGTTAGGGTTAGGGGACGGGGATGGTTTAGGGTCCAGGGGAGGGTACGACAATGCTTTAGGGGGAGCGTACGTGTGAGGGCGCGGGTTAGTGTTAGCGTACGGGTTAGGATAATGGGACGGGTGAGGGTCAGGCTTCGGGGAAGGGTTAGGGTTAGGGTTTGGGCTAGGGTTAGGGTTAGGGGACGGGAACGGTTTAGGGTCCAGGGGAGGGTACGACAACGCTTTAGGGGGAGCGTACGTGTGAGGGCGCGGGTTAGTGTTAGCGTACGGGTTAGGATTAGGGGACAGGTGAAGGTCAGGCTTCGGTGAAGGGTTAGGTTTAGGGTTAGGGCTAGGTTTAGGGTTAGGGGACAGGGACGGTTTAGGGTCCAGGTGAGGGTACCACTACGCTTTAGGGGGAGCGTACGTGTGAGGGCGCGGGTTAGTGTCAGCGTACGGGTTAGGATTAGGGGACGGGTGAGTGTCAGGCTTCGGGGAAGGGTTAGGGTTAGGGTTCGTGTTAGGGTTAGGGGACGGGTACGGTTTAGGGTCCATGTGAGGGTACGACAACGCTTTAGGGGGAGGATACGTGTGAGGGCGCGGGTTAGTGTCAGCGTACGGGTTAGGATTAGGGGACGGGTGAGGGTCAGGCTTCGGGGAAGGGTTAGGGTTAGGGTTCGGGCTAGGCTTAGGGTTAGGGTTAGGGGACGGTTTAGGGTCCAGGTGAGGGTACCACAACGCTTTTGGTGGAGCGTACGTGTGAGGGCGCGGGTTAGTGTCAGCGTACGGGTTAGGATTAGGGGACGAGTGATGGTCAGGCTTCGGGGAAGTGTTTGGGTTAGGGTTCAGGCTAGGGTTAGGGTTAGGGGACGGGGATGGTTTAGGGTCCAGGGGAGGATACGACAATGCTTTAGGGGGAGCGTACGTGTGAGGGCGCGGGTTAGTGTTAGCGTACGGGTTAGGATAATGGGACGGGTGAGGGTCAGGCTTCGGGGAAGGGTTAGGGTTAGGGTTTGGGCTAGGGTTAGGGTTAGGGGACGGGAACGGTTTAGGGTCCAGGGGAGGGTACGACAACGCTTTAGGGGGAGCGTACGTGTGAGGGCGCGGGTTAGTGTTAGCGTACGGGTTAGGATTAGGGGACGGGAGAGGTTCAGGCTTCGGGGACGGGTTAGGGTTAGGGTTCGGGCTAGGGGACGGGGATGGTTTAGAGTCCAGGGAAAGGTACGACAACGCTTTAAGGGGAGCGTACGTGTGAGTGTGCGGGTTAGTGTCAGCGTACGGGTTAGGATTAGGGGACGGGAGAGGGTCAGCCTTCGGGGAAGTTTTAGCGTTAGTGTTCGGGCTAGGGTTAGGGTTAGGGGATGGGAACGGTTTAGGGTCCAGTTGAGGGTAAGACAACGCTTTACGTGGAGCGTACGTGTGAGGCGCAGTTTAGTGTTAGCATACGGGTTAGGATTAGGGGACGGGTGAGGGTCAGGCTTCGGGGAAGGGTTAGGGTTAGGGTTCGGGCTAGGGTTAGGGTTAGGGGACGGGGACGGTTTAGGGTCCAGGGGAGGGTACGACAACGCTTTAGGGGTAGCGTACGTGTGAGGGCGCGGATTAGTGTTAGCGTACCGATTAGGATTAGGGGAAGTGTGAGGGTCAGGCTTCGGCGAGTGTTAGGCTTAGGGTTCGGGCTAGGGTTAGGATTAGGGGACGGGGACGGTGTAGGGTCCAAGTGAGGGTACGACAACGCTTTAGGGGGAGCGTAAGTGTGAGGGCGCGGGTTAGTGTTAGCGTACGGGTTAGGCTTAGGGGACGGGTGAGGGTCAGGCTCGGGGAACGGTTGGGGTTAGGTTTCGGGCTAGGGTTAGGGTTAGGGGACGGGGACGGTTTAGGGTCCAGGTGAGGGTACGACAATGCTTTAGGGGGAGCGTACGTGTGAGGGCGCGGGTTAGTGTTAACGTACGGGTTAGGATTATGGGACGGGTGAGGGTCAGGCTTCGGGGAAGGGTTAGGGTTAGGGTTCGGAAGAGGGTTAGGGTTAGGGGACGGGGATGGTTTAGGGTCCAGGGAAAGGTACGACAACACTTTAGGGGGAGCGTACGTGTGAGTGTGTGGGTTAGTGTCAGCGTACGGGTTAGGATTAGGGGACGGGTGAGGGTCAGGCTTCGGGGAAGGGTTAGCGTTAGTGTTCGGGCTAGGGTTAGGGTTATGGGACGGGGACGGTTTAGGGTCCAGGGGAGGGTACGACAACGCTTTAGGGGGAGCGTACGTGTGAGGGCGCGGGTTAATGTTAGAATACGGGTTAGGATTAGGGGACGGGAGAGGGTCAGGCTTCGGGGAGGGGTTAGGGTTAGGGTTCGGGCTAGGGTTAGGGTTAGGTGACGGAGACGGTTTAGGTTCCAGGGGAGGGTACGACAACGCTTTAGGGAGAGCGTACGTGTGAGGGCGCGGGTTAGTGTTAGCGTACGGGTTAGGATTAGGGGACGGGTGAGGGTCAGGCTTTGGGGAAGGGTTAGTGTTAGGGTTTGGGCTAGGGTTAGGGTTAGGGGACGGGGAAGGTTTAGGGTCCAGAGGAGGGAACGACAACGCTTTAGGGGGAGCGTACGTGTGAGAGCACGGAATAGTGTTAGCGTATGGGTTAGGATTAGGGGACGGGTGAGGGTCAGGCTTCTGGGAAGGGTTAGGGTTAGGGTTCGGGCTAGGCTTAGGGTTAGGGTTAGGGGACGGTTTAGGGTCCAGGTGAGGGTACCACAACGCTTTAGGTGGAGCGTACGTGTGAGGGCGCGGGTTAGTGTCAGCGTACGGGTTAGGATTAGGGGACGAGTGATGGTCAGGCTTCGGGGAAGTGTTTGGGTTAGGGTTCAGGCTAGGGTTCGGGCTAGGGGACGGGGATGGTTTAGAGTCCAGGGAAAGGTACGACAACGCTTTAAGGGGAGCGTACGTGTGAGTGTGCGGGTTAGTGTCAGCGTACGGGTTAGGATTAGGGGACGGGAGAGGGTCAGCCTTCGGGGAAGTGTTAGCGTTAGTGTTCGGGCTAGGGTTAGGGTTAGGGGATGGGAACGGTTTAGGGTCCAGTTGAGGGTAAGACAACGCTTTACGTGGAGCGTACGTGTGAGGCGCAGTTTAGTGTTAGCGTACGGGTTAGGATTAGGGGACGGGTGAGGGTCAGGCTTCGGGGAAGGGTTAGGGTTAGGGTTCGGGCTAGGGTTAGGGTTAGGGGACGGGGACGGTTTAGGGTCCAGGGGAGGGTACGACAACGCTTTAGGGGTAGCGTACGTGTGAGGGCGCGGGTTAGTGTTAGCGTACCGATTAGGATTAGGGGAAGGGTGAGGGTCAGGCTTCGGCGAGTGTTAGGCTTAGGGTTCGGGCTAGGGTTAGGATTAGGGGACGGGGACGGTGTAGGGTCCAAGTGAGGGTACGACAACGCTTTAGGGGGAGCGTAAGTGTGAGGGCGCGAGTTAGTGTTAGCGTACGGGTTAGGCTTAGGGGACGGGTGAGGGTCAGGCTCGGGGAACGGTTGGGGTTAGGTTTCGGGCTAGGGTTAGGGTTAGGGGACGGGGACGGTTTAGGGTCCAGGTGAGGGTACGACAATGCTTTAGGGGGAGCGTACGTCTGAGGGCGCGGGTTAGTGTTAACGTACGGGTTAGGATTATGGGACGGGTGAGGGTCTGGCTTCGGGGAAGGGTTAGGGTTAGGGTTCGGGCTAGGGTTAGGGTTAGGGGACGGGGACGGTTTAGGGTCCAGGGGAGGGTACGACAACGCTTTAGGGGGAGCGTACGTGTGAGGGCGCGGGTTAGTGTTAGCGTACGGGTTAGGATTAGGGGACGGGTGAGGGTCAGGCTTCGGGGAAGGGTTAGGGTTAGGGTTCGGGCTAGGTTTAGGGTTAGGGGACGGGGACGGTTTAGGGTCCAGGGGAGGGTACGACAACGCTTTAGGGAGAGCGTACGTGTTAGGGCGCGGGTTAGTGTTAGCGTACGGGTTAGGATTAGGGGACGGGTGAGGGTCAGGCTTCGGGGAAGGGTTAGGGTTAGGGTTCGGGCTAGGGTTAGGGTTAGGGGACGGGGACGGTTTAGGGTCAAGGGGAGGGTACGGTAACGTTTTAACGGGAGCGTATGTGTGAGGGCGCGGGTTAGTGTTAGCGTACGGGTTAGGATTAGTGGACGGGTGAGGGTCAGGCTTCGGGGAAGGGTTAGGTTTCGGGCTAGGTTTAGGGTTAGGGGACGGGGACGGTTTAGGGTCCAGGTGAGGGTACGACAACGCTTTAGGGGGAGCGTACGTGTGAGGGCGCGGGTTAGTGTTAGCGTACGGTTTAGGATTAGGGGACGGGTGAGGGTCAGGCTTCGGGGAAGGGTTAGGTTTCGGGCTATGGTTAGGGTTAGGTGACGGGGACGGTTTAGGGTCCAGGAGAGGGTACGACAACGCTTTAGGGGGAGCGTACGTGTGAGGGCGCGGGTTAGTGTTAGCGTACTGGTTAGGATTACGGGACGGGTGATGGTCAGGCTTCGGGGAAGGGTTAGGGTTAGGGTTCGGGCTAGGGTTAAGGTTAGGGGACGGGGAAAGCTTAGGGTCCAGGGGAGGTTACGACAACGCTTTAAGGGGAGCGTACGCGTGAGGGCGCGCGTTAGTGTGAGCGTACGGGTTAGGATTAGGGGATGGGTGAGGGTCAGGCTTTGGGGAAGTGTTAGGGTTAGGGTTGGGCTACGGTTAGGGTTAGGGGACGGGGACGCTTTAGGGTCCAGGTGAGGGTACGACAACGCTTTATGGGGAGCGTACTTGTGAGGGCGCGGGTTAGTGTTAGCGTACGTCTTAGGACTAGGGGACGGGTGAGGGTCAGGCTTCGGGGAAGGGTTAGTGTTAGGGTTCGGGCTAGGGTTAGGGTTAGGGGACGGGGACGGTTTAGGGCCCAGGGGAGGGTACGACAACGCTTTAGGTGGAGCGTAAGTGTGAGAGCGCGGGTTAGTGTTAGCGTACGAGTTAGGATTAGGGAACGGGTGAGGGTCAGGCTTCGGGGAAGGGTTAGGTTTAGGGTTCAGGCTAGGGTTAGGGTTAGGGGACGGGGACGGTTTAGGGTCCAGGAGAGGGTACGACACCGCTTTAGGGGGAGCGTACGTGTGAGGGCGCGGGTTAGTGTTAGAGTACGGGTTAGGATTAGGGGACGGTTGAGGGTCAGGCTTCGGGGAAGGGTTAGGGTTAGGGTTCGGGCTAGGGTTAGGGTTAGCTGTCGGGGACGGTTTAGGGTCCAGGGGAGAGTACGACAACGCTTTGGGGGAGCGTACATGTGAGGGCGCGGGTTAATGTTAGCGTACGGGTTAGTATTAGGGGATGGGTGAGGGTCAGGCTTCGGGGAAGTGTTAGGGTTACGGTTCGTGCTAGGGTTAGGGTTATGGGACGGGGACGGTTTAGGGTCCAGGTGAGGTTACGACAACGCTTTAGTGGGAGTGTACGTGTGAGGGCGCGGGTTACTGTTAGCGTACGGTTTAGGATTAGGGGACGGGTGAGGGTCAGGTTTCGGGGAAGAGTTAGGGTTAGGGTTCGGGCTAGGGTTAGGGTTAGGGGACGGGGACGGTTTAGGGTCCAGATGAGGGTACGACAACGCTTTACGGGGAGTGTACATGTGAGGGCGCGGGTTAGTCTTAGCGTACGGGTTAGGATTAGGGGACGGGTGAGTGTCAGGCTTCGGGGAAGTTTTAGGGTTAGGGTTCGTGCTAGGGTTAGGGTTAGGGGACGGGCACGGTTTAGGGTCCAGGGGAGGGTACGACAACGCTTTAAGGGGAGCGTACGTGTGAGGGCGTGGGTTAGTGTTAGCGTACAGGTTAGGATTAGGGGACGGGTGAGGGTCAGGCTTCGGGGAAGGGTTAGGGTTAGGGTTCGGGCTAGGGTTGGGGTTAGGGGATGGGGACGGTTTAGGGTCCAGGGGAGGGTACGAGAACGCTTTAGGGGGAGCGTACGTGTGAGGGCGCAGGTTAGTGTTAGCGTACGGGTTAGGATTAGGGGACGGGTGAGGGTCAGGCTTCGGGTAAGCGTTATGGTTAGGGTTCGGGCTAGGGTGAGGGTTAGGGGACGGGGACGGTTTAGGGTCCAGGGGAGGGTACGATAATGCTTTAGGGGGAGCGTAGGTGTGAGGGCGCGGGTTAGTGTTAGCGTACGGGTTAGGATTAGGGGAAGGGTGAGGGTCAGGCCTCGGGGAAGGTTTAGGTTTAGGGTTCGGGCTAGGTTTAGGGTTAGAGGACGGGGACGGTTTAGGGTCCAGGGGAGGGTACAACAACGCTTTAGGTGGAGCGTACGTGTGAGGGCGCGGGTTAGTGTTAGCGTACGGGTTAGGATTAGGGGACGGGTGAGGGTCAGGCTTCGGGGAAGGGCTAGGGTTAGGGTTCGGGCTAGGGTTAGGTTTACGGGATGGGGACGGTTTAGGGTCCAGGGCAGTGTACGACAACGATTTAGGGGGAGCGTACATGTGAAGGCGCGGGTTAGTGATAGCGTACGGGTTAGAATTAGGGGACGGGTGAGGGTCAGGCTTCGGGGAAGGCTTAGGTTTAGGGTTCGGGCTAGTGTTAGGGTTAGGGGACGGAGACGGTTTAGGGTCCAGGTGAGGGTACGAAAACGCTTTAGGGGGAGCTACGTGTGAGGGTGTGGGTTAGTGTTAGCGTACGGGTTAGGATTAGGGGACGGGTGAGGGTCAGGTTTCGGGGAAGGCTTAGGGTTAGGGTTCGGGCTAGGGTTAGGGTTAGGGGACGGGGATGGTTTAGGGTCCAGGGAAAGGTACGACAACGCTTTAAGGGGAGCGTACGTGTGAGTGTGTGGGTTAGTGTCAGCGTACGGGTTAGGATTAGGGGACGGGTGAGGGTCAGGCTTCGGGGAAGGGTTAGGGTTAGGGTTCGGGCTAGGGTTAGGGTTAGGGGACGGGGACGGTTTAGGGTCCAGGGGAGGGTACGACAACGCTTTAGGGGGAGCGTACGTGTGAGGGCGCGGGTTAGTGTTAGCGTACGGGTTAGGATTATGGGACGGGTGAGGGTCAGGCTTCGGTGAAGGGTTAGGGTTAGGGTTCGGAAGAGGGTTAGGGTTAGGGGACGGGGATGGTTTAGGGTCCAGGGAAAGGTACGACAACGCTTTAGGGGGAGCGTACGTGTGAGTGTGTGGGTTACTGTCAGCGTACGGGTTAGGATTAGGGGACGGGTGAGGGTCAGGCTTCGGGGAAGGGTTAGCGTTAGTGTTCGGGCTAGGGTTAGGGTTATGGGACGGGGACGGTTTAGGGTCCAGGTGAGGGTACCACTACGCTTTAGGGGGAGCGTACGTGTGAGGGCGCGGGTTAGTGTCAGCGTACGGGTTAGGATTAGGAGACGGGTGAGTGTCAGGCTTCGGGGAAGGGTTAGGGTTAGGGTTCGGGCTAGGGTTAGGGTTAGGGGACGGAGACGGTTTAGGGTCCAGGGGAGGGTACGACAACGCTTTAGGGGGAGCGTACGTGTGAGGGCGAGGGTTAGTGTTAGCGTACAGGTTAGGATTAGGGGACTGGTGAGGGTCAGGCTTCGGGGAAGGGTTAGGTTTAGGGTTCGGGCTAGGGTTAGGGTTAGGGGATGGGGACGGTTTAGGGTCCAGGGGAGGGTACGAGAACGCTTTAGGGGGAGCGTACGTGTGAGGGCGCAGGTTAGTGTTAGCGTACGGGTTAGGATTAGGGGACGGGTGAGTGTCAGGCTTAGGGTAAGCGTTATGGTTAGGGTTCGGGCTAGGGTGAGGGTTAGGGGACGGGGACGGTTTAGGGTCCAGGGGAGGGTACGACAGTGCTTTAGGGGGAGCGTAGGTGTGAGGGCGCGGGTTAGTGTTAGCGTACGGGTTAGGATTAGGGGACGGGTGAGGGTCAGGCTTCGGGGAAGGGCTAGGGTTAGGGTTCGGGCTAGGGTTAGGGTTACGGGATGGGGACGGTTTAGGGTCCAGGGCAGTGTACGACAACGATTTAGGGGGAGCGTGCATGTGAAGTCGCGGGTTAGTGATAGCGTACGGGTTAGATGTAGGGGACGGGTGAGGGTCAGGCTTCGGGGAAGGCTTAGGTTTAGGGTTCGAGCTAGTGTTAGGGTTAGGGGACGGAGACGGTTTAGTGTCCAGGTGAGGGTACGACAACGCTTTAGGGGGAGCTACGTGTGAGGGTGTGGGTTAGTGTTAGCGTACGGGTTAGGATTAGGGGACGGGTGAGGGTCAGGTTTCGGGGAAGGCTTAGGGTTAGGGTTCGGGCTAGGGTTAGGGTTAGGGGACGGGGATGGTTTAGGGTCCAGGGAAAGGTACGACAACGCTTTAAGGCAGCGTACGTGTGAGTGTGCGGGTTAGTGTCAGCGTACGGGTTAGGATTAGGGGACGGGTGAGGGTCAGGCTTCGGGGAAGGGTTAGCGATAGTGTTCGAGCTAGGGTTAGGGTTATAGGTCGGGGACGGTTTAGGGTAGGGTGAGGGTACCACTACGCTTTAGGGGGAGCGTACGTGTGAGGGTGCGGGTTAGTGTCAGCGTACGGGTTAGGATTAGGGGATGGGTGAGTGTCAGGCTTCGGGGAAGTTTAGGGTTAGGGTTCGTGCTAGGGTTAGGGTTAGGGGACGGGGACGGTTTAGGGTCCAGGTGAGGGTAGGAGAACGCTTTAGGGGGAGCGTACACGTGAGGGCGCAGATTAGTGTTAGCGTACGGGTTAGGATTAGGGGACGGGTGAGGGTCAGGCTTTGGGGAAGGGTTAGTGTTAGGGTTTGGGCTAGGGTTAGGGTAAGGGGACGGGGAAGGTTTAGGGTCCAGAGGAGGGTACGACAACGATTTAGGGGGAGCGTACGTGTGAGAGCACGGATTAGTGTTAACGTATGGGTTAGGATTAGGGGACGGGTGAGGGTCAGCCTTCTGGGAAGGGTTAGGGTTAGGGTTTGGGCTAGGGTTAGGGTTAGGGGACGGGAACGGTTTAGGGTGCAGGGGAGGGTACGACAACGCTTTAGGGGGAGCGTACATGTGAGGGCGCGGGTTAGTGTTAGCGTACGGGTTAGGATTATGGGACGGGTGAAGGTCAGGCTTCGGGAAGGGTTAGGTTTAGGGTTAGGGCTAGGGTTAGGGTTAGGGGACGGGGATGGTTTAGGGTCCAGGGGAGGGTACGGCAACGCTATAGTGGGAGCGTACGTGTGAGGGCGCGGGTTATGTTAGCGTACGGGTTAGGATTAGGGGACGTTGAGGGTCAGGCTTCGGGGAAGGTTTAGGGTGAGGGTTCGGGCTAGGGTTAGGGTTAGGGGACGGGGACGGTTTAGGGTCCAGGGGAGGGTACGACAGCGCTTTAGGGGGAGCGTACGTGTGAGGGCGCGGGTTAGTGTTAGCGTACGGTTAGGATTAGGGGACGGGTGAGGGTCAGGCTTCGGGGAAGGGTTAGGGTTAGGGTTCGGGCTAGGGTTAGGGTTAGGGGACGGGGACGGTATAGGGTCCAGGGGAGGGTACGGTAACGTTTTAGCGGGAGCGTATGTGTGAGGGCGCGGGTTAGTGTTAGCGTACGGGTTAGGATTAGTGGACGGGTGAGGGTCAGGCTTCGGGGAAGGGTTAGGTTTTGGGCTAGGGTTAGGGTTAGGGGACGGGGACGGTTTAGGGTCCAGGTGAGGGTACGACAAACCTTTAGGGGGAGCGTACGTGTGAGGGCGCGGGTTAGTGTTAGCTTACGGGTTAGGATTAGGGGACGGGTGAGGGTCAGGCTTCGGGGAAGGGTTAGGGTTAGGGTTCGGGCTAGGGTTAGGGTTAGGGGACGGGGACGGTTTAGGGTCCAGGGGAGGGTACGACAATGCTTTAGGGGGAGCGTACGTGTGAGGGCGCGGGTTAGTGTTAGCGTACGGGGTAGGATTAGGGGACGGGTGATGGTCAGGCTTTGGGGAAGGGTTAGGGTTAGGGTTCGGGCTAGGGTTAGGGTTAGGGGACGGGGACGGTTTAGGGTCCAGGGGAGGGTACGACAATGCTTTAGGGGGAGCGTACGTGTGAGGGCGCGGGTTAGTGTTAGCGTAAGTGTTAGGATTAGGGGACGGTTGAGGGTCAGGCTTCGGGGAAGGGTTAGGGTTAGGGTTCGGGCTAGGGTTAGGGTTAGGGGACGGGGACGGTTTAGGGTCCAGGAGAGGGTACGACAACGCTTTAGGGGGAGCGTACGTGTGAGGGTGCGGGTTAGTGTTAGCGTACGCGTTAGGATTAGGGGACGGGTGAGGGTCAGGCTTCGGGGAAGGGTTAGGGTTAGGGTTCGGGCTAGGGTTAGAATTAGGGGACGGGGTCGGTTTAGGGTCCAGGGGAGGGTACGACAACGCTTTAGGGGGAGCGTACGTGTGAGGGCGCGAGTTAGTGTTAGCGTACGGGTTAGGATTAGGGGACGGGTGAGTGTCAGGCTTCGGGGAAGTGTTAGGTTTAGGGTTTGGGCTAGGGTTAGGGTTAGGGGACGGGGACGGTTTAGGGTCCAGGGGAGTGTACGACAATGCTTTAGGGGGAGCGTACGCGTGAGGGCGCTTGTTAGTGTTAGCGTACGGGGTAGGATTAGGGGACGGGTGAGGGTCAGGCTTCGGGGAACGGTTAAGGTTAGGGTTCGGGCTAGGGTTAGGGTTAGGGGACGAGGACGGTTTAGGGTCCAGGGGAGGGTACGACAACGCTTTAGAGGGAGCGTACGCATGAGGGCGCGGGTTAGTGTTAGCGTACGGGTTAGGATTAGGGGACGGGTGAGGGTCAGGCTTCGGGGAAGGGTTAGGGTTAGGATTCGGGCTAGGGTTAGGGTTAGGGGACGGGGACGGTTTAGGGTCCAGGGGAGGGTACGACAAGGCTTTAGGGGGAGCGTACGTGTGAGGGTGCGGGTAGTGTTATCGTACAGGTTAGGATTAGGGGACGGGTGAGGGTCAGGCTTTGGGGAAGGGTTAGGTTTAGGGTTCGGGCTAGGGTTAGGGTTAGGGGACGGGGACGGTTTAGGGTCCAGGGGAGGGTACGACAACGCTTTAGGGGGAGCGTACGTGTGAGGGCACGGGTTAGTGTTAGCGTACTGGTTAGGAATAGGGGACGGTTGAGGGTCAGGGTTCGGGGAAGGGTTAGGGTTAGGGTTCGGGCTAGGGTTAGGTTTAGGGGACGGGGACGGTTTAGGGTCCAGGGGAGGGTACGACAACGCTTTAGGGGGAGCGAACGTGTGAGGGCGTGGGTTAGTGTTAGCGTACGGGTTAGGATTAGGGGACGGGTGAGGGTCAGGCTTCGGGCAAGGGTTAGGGTTAGGGTTCGGGCTAGGGTTAGGTTTAGTGGACGGGGACGGTTTAGGGTCCAGGGGAGGGTACGACAACGCTTTAGGGGGAGCGTACGTGTGAGGGCGCGGGTTAGTGTTAGCGTACGGGTTAGGATTAGGGGACTGGTGAGGGTCAGGCTTCGGGCAAGGGTTAGGGTTAGGGTTCGGGCTAGGGTTAGGGTTAGGGGACGGGGACGGTTTAGGGTCCACGGGAGGGTACGACAATGCTTTAGGGGGAGCGTACGTGTGAGGGCGCGGGTTAGTGTTAGCGTACGGGTTAGGAATGGGACGGGTGAGGGTCAGGCTTCGGGCAAGTGTTAGGGTTAGGGTTTGGTCTAGGGTTAGGGTTAGGGGACGGGGAAGGTTTAGGGTCCAGGGGAGGGTACGACAACGCTTTAGGGGGAGCGTACGTGTGAGGGCTCGGGTTAGTGTTAGCGTACGGTTTAGGATTAGGGGACGGGTGAGGGTCAGGCTTAGGGGAAGGGTTAGAGTTAGGGTTCGGGCTAGGGTTAGGGTTAGGGGACGGGGATGGTTTAGGGTCCAGGGGAGGGTACGACAATGCTTTAGGGGGAGCGTACGTGTGAGGGCACGGGTTAGTGTTAGCATACGGGTTAGGATTAGGGGACGTGTGAGGGTCAGGCTACGGGGAAGGTTTAGGTTTAGGGTTCGGGCTAGGGTTAGGTTTAGGGGACGGGGACGGTTTAGGGTGCAGGGGAGGGTACGAAAACGCTTTAGGGGGAGCGTATGTGTGAGGATGCGGGTTAGTGTTAGCATACGGGTTAGGATTATGGGAGGGTTGATGGTCAGGCTTCGGGGAAGGGTTAGGGTTAGGTTCGGGATAGGGTTAATGTTAGGGGACGGGGACGGTTTAGGGTCCAGGGGAGGGTACGACAACGCTTTAGGGGGAGCGTATGTGTGAGGGCGCGGGTTACTGTTAGCGTACGGGTTAGGATTAGGGGACGGGTGAGGGTCAGGCTTCGGGGAAGTGTTAGGGTTAGGGTTCGGGCTAGGGTTAGGGTTAGGGGACGGGGACGGTTTACGGTCCAAGAGAGGGTACGACAACGCTTTAGGGGGAGCGTACGTGTGACGGCGTGGGTTATTGTTAGCGTACGGGTTAGGATTATGGGACGGGTGAGGGTCAGGCTTCGGGGAAGGGTTAGGGTTAGGGTTCGGGCTAGGGTTAGGGTTAGGGGACGGGGACGGTTTAGGGTCCAGGGGAGGGTACGACAACGCTTTAAGGGGAGCGTACATTTGAGGGCGCGGGTTAGTGTTAGCGTACGGTTAGGATTAGGGGACGGGTGTGGGTCAGGCTTCGGGGAAGTTTTAGGGTTAGGGTTCGGGCTAGGGTTAGGGTTAGGGGACGGGGACGGTTTAGGGTCCAGGGGAGGGTACGACAACGCTTTAGGGGGAGCGAATGTGTGAGGGCGCGGGTTAGTGTTAGCGTACGGGTTAGGATTAGGGGACGGGTGAGGGTCAGGCTACGGGGAAGTTTTAGGGTTAGGGTTCGGGCTAGGGTTAGGGTTAGGGGATGGGGACAGTTTAGGTTCCAGGGGAGGGTACGACAACGCTTTAGAGGGAGCGTACGCATGAGGGCGCGGGTTAGTGTTAGCGTACGGGTTAGGATTAGGGGATGGGTGAGGGTCAGGCTTCGGGGAAGGGTTAGGGTTAGGGTCGGGCTAGTGTTACGTTGAGGAGACGGGGACTGTTTAGGGTCCAGGGGAGGGTACGACAACGCTTTAGGGGAAGCGTACGTGTGAGGGCGCGTGTTAGTGTTAGCGTATGGGTTAGGATTAGGGGACGGGTGAGGGTCAGGCTTCGGGGAAGTTTTAGGGTTAGGGCCTGGGCTAGGGTTAGGGTTAGGGGATGGGGACGGTTTAGGGTCCAGGGGAGTGTACGACAATGCTTTAGGGGGAGCGTACGCGTGAGGGCGCTTGTTAGTGTTAGCGTACGGGGTAGGATTAGGGGACGGGTGAGGGTCAGGCTTCGGGGAACGGTTAAGTTTAGGGTTCGGGCTAGGGTTAGGGTTAGGGGACGGGGACGGTTTAGGGTCCAGGGGAGGGTACGACAACGCTTTAGAGGGAGCGTACGCATGAGGGCGCGGGTTAGTGTTAGCGTACGGGTTAGGATTAGGGGACGGGTGAGGGTCAGGCTTCGGGGAAGGGTTAGGGTTAGGATTCGGGCTAGGGTTAGGGTTAGGGGACGGGGACGGTTTAGGGTCCAGGGGAGGGTACGACAAGGCTTTAGGGGGAGCGTACGTGTGAGGGGGCGGGTTAGTGTTATCGTACAGGTTAGGATTAGGGGACGGGTGAGGGTCAGGCTTTGGGGAAGGGTTAGGTTTAGGGTTCGGGCTAGGGTTAGGGTTAGGGGACGGGGACGGTTTAGGGTCCAGGGGAGGGTACGACAACGCTTTAGGGGGAGCGTACGTGTGAGGGCACGGGTTAGTGTTAGCATACGGGTTAGGATTAGGGGACGTGTGAGGGTCAGGCTACGGGGAAGGTTTAGGTTTAGGGTTCGGGCTAGGGTTAGGTTTAGGGGACGGGGACGGTTTAGGGTGCAGGGGAGGGTACGAAAACGCTTTAGGGGGAGCGTATGTGTGAGGACGCGGGTTAGTGTTAGCATACGGGTTAGGATTATGGGAGGGTTGAGGGTCAGGCTTCGGGGAACGGTTAGGGTTAGGGTTCCGGCTAGGGTTAGGGTTAGGGGACGGGGACGGTTTAGGGTCCAGGGGAGGGTACGACATCGCTTTAGTGGGAGTGTACGTGTGAGGGCACGGCTTAGTGTTAGCGTACGGTTTAGGATTAGGGGACGGGTGAGGGTCAGGCTTCGGGGAAGGGTTAGGGTTAGGGTTCGGGCTAGGGTTAGGGTTAGTGGACGGGGACAGTTTAGGGTCCAGGAGAGGGTACGACAACGGTTTAGGGGTAGCGTACGTGTGAGGGCGCGGGTTAGTGCTAGCGTAAGGGTTAGGATTAGGGCACTGGTGAGGGTCAGGCTTCGGGCAAGGGTTAGGGTTAGGGTTCGGGCTAGGGTTAGGTTTAGGGGACAGGGGAGGTTACGACAACGCTTTAGGGGGAGCGTACGTGTGAGGGCGCGGGTTAGTGTTAGCGTACGGGTTAGGATTATGGGACGGGTGAGGGTCAGGCTTCGGGGAAGGGTTAGGGTTACGGTTCGGGCTAGGGTTAGGGTTAGGGGACGGGGACGGTTTAGGGTCCAGGGGAGGGTACGACAACGCTTTAGGGGGAGCGTACGCGTGAGGGCGCGGGTTAGTGTTAGCGTACTGGTTAGGATTAGAGGACGGGTGAGGGTCAGGCTTCGGGGAAGGGTTAGGGTTAGGGTTCGGGCTAGGGTTAGGGTTAGGGGACGGGGACGGTTTAGCGTCCAGGGGAGGGTACGACAACGCTTTAGGGGGAGCGTACGTGTGAGGGCGTGGGTTAGTGTTAGCGTACGGGTTAGGATGAGGGGACGGGTGAGGGTCAGGCTTCGGGGAAGGGTTAGGGTTAGGGTTCGGGCTAGGGTTAGGGTTAGGTGACGGGGACGGTTTAGGGTCCAGGGGAAGGTACGACAACGCTTTAGGGGGAGCGTACGTGTGAGGGCGCGGGTTAGTGTTAGCGTACGGGTTAGGATTAGGGGACGGGTGAGGGTCAGGCTTCGGGGAAGGGTTAGGGTTAGGGTTCGGGCTAGGGTTAGGGTTAGGGGACGAGGACGGTTTAGGGTCCAGGGGAGGGTACGACAACACTTTAGGGGGAGCGAACGTGTGAGGGCGTGGGTTAGTGTTAGCGTACGGGTTAGGATTAGGGGACGTGTGAGTGTCAGGCTTCGGGGAATGGTTAGGGTTAGGGTTCGGGCTAGAGTTAGGGTTAGGGGACGGGGACGGTTTAGGGTCCAGGGGAGGGTACGACAACGCTTTAGGGGGAGCGTACGTGTGAGGGCGCGGGTTAGTGTTAGCGTACGGGTTAGGATTGGGGACGGGTGAGGGTCAGGCTTCGGGGAAGGGTTGGGGTTAGGGTTTGGTGTAGGGTTAGGGTTAGGGGACGGGGACGGTTTCGGGTCCAGGGGAGGGTACGACAATGCTTTAGCGGGAGCGTATGTGTGAAGGCGCGGGTTAGTGTTAGCGTACGGGTGAGGATTAGGGGACGGGTGAGGGTCAGGCTTCGGGCAAGGGTTAGGGTTAGGGTTCGGGCTAGGGTTAGTGTTAGGGGACGGGGAAGGTTTAGGTTCCAGGGGAGGGTACGACAACGCTTTAGGGGGAGCGTACCTGTGAGGGCGCGGGTTAGTGTTAGCATACGGGTTAGGATTAGGGGACTGGTGAGGGTCAGGCTTCGGGCAAGGGTTAGGGTTAGGGTTCGGGCTAGGCTTAGGGATAGGGGACAGGGATGGTATAGGGTCCAGGGGAGGGTACGACAATGCTTTAGGGGGAGCGTACGTGTGAGGGCGCGGCTTAGTGTTAGCGTACGTGTTAGGATTAGGGGACGGGTGAGGGTCAGGCTTCGGGGAAGGGTTAGGGTTAGGGTTCGGGCTAGGGTTAGGGTTAGGGGACGGGGACGGTTTAGGGTCCAGGGGAGGGTACGACAACACTTAAGGGGAGCGTACATGTGAGGGCGTGGGTTAGTGTTAGCGTACGGGTTAGTATTAGGGTACGTGTGAGGGTCAGGCTTCGGGGAATGGTTAGGGTTAGGGTTCGGGCTAGGGTTAGGGTTAGGGGACGGGGACGGTTTAGGGTCAGGGGAGAGTACGACAACGCTTTAGGGGGAGCGTACGTGTGAGGGCGCGGGTTAGTGTTAGCGTACGGGTTAGGATTAGGGGACGGGTGAGGGTCAGGCTTCGGGGAAGGGTCAGGGTTAGGGTTCGGGCAAGGGTTAGGGTTAGGGGACGGGGACGGTTTAGGGTCCGGGGGGGGTACGACAACACTTTAGGTGGAGCATACGTGTTAGGGCGCGTGTTAGTGTTAGCGTACGGGTTACGAATATGGGACGGGTGAGGGTCAGGCTTCGGGGAAGGGTTAAGTTTAGGGTTAGGGTTAGGGGATGGGGACTGTTTAGGGTCCAGGGGAGGGTACGACAACGCTTTAGGGGGAGCGTACGTGTGAGGGCACAGCTTAGTGTTAGCGTACGGGTTAGGATTAGGGGACGGGTGAGGGTCAGGCTTCGGGGAAGGGTTAGGGTTAGGGTTCGGGATAGGGTTAGGGTTAGGGGATGGGGACGGTTTAGGGTCCAGGGGAGGGTACGACATCGCTTTAGGGGGAGCGTACGTGTGAGGGCGCGGCTTACTGTTAGCGTACGGGTTAGGATTACGGGACGGGTGAGGGTCAGGCTTCGGGGAAGGGTTCGGGTTAGGGTTCGGGCTAGGGTTAGGGTTAGGGGACGGGGACGGTTTAGGGTCCAGGGGAGGGTACGACAACGCTTTAGGGGGAGCGTACGTGTGAGGGCGCGGATTAGTGTTAGCGTACGGGTTAGTATTAGGGGACAGGTGAGGGTCAGGCTTCGGGGAAGGGTTAGGCTTAGGGTTCGGGCTAGGGTTAGGGTTAGGGGACGGGGACGGTTTAGGGTCCAGGGGAGGGTACGACAACGCTTTAGGGGGAGCGTACGTGTGAGGGCGTGGGTTAGTGTTAGCGTACGGGTTAGGATTAGGGGACGTGTGAGGGTCAGGCTTCGGGCAAGGGTTAGGGTTAGGGTTCGGGCTAGGGTTAGGTTTAGTGGACGGGGACGGTTTAGGGTCCAGGGGAGGGTACGACAACGCGTTTGGGGGAGCGTACGTGTGAGGGCACGTGTTAGTGTTAGCGTACGGGTTAGGATTAGGGGACTGGTGAGGGTCAGGCTTCGGGCAAGGGTTAGGGTTAGGGTTCGGGCTAGGGTTAGGGTTAGGGGACGGGGAAGGTTTAGGGTCCACGGGAGGGTACGACAATGCTTTAGGGGGAGCTTACGTGTGAGGGCGCGGGTTAGTGTTAGCGTACGGGTTAAGATTAGGGGACAGGTGAGGGTCAGGCTTCGGGCAAGTGTTAGGGTTAGGGTTTGGGCTAGGGTTAGTGTTAGGGGACGGGGACGGTTTAGGGTCCAGGGGAGGGTATGACAACGCTTTAGGGGGAACGTACGAGTGAGGGCACGGGTTAGTGTTAGCGTACGGGTTAGGATTAGGGGACGGGTGAGGGTCAGGCTTCGGGGAAGGGTTAGGGTTAGGGTTCGGGCTAGGGTTAGTGTTAGGGGACGGGGACGGTTTAGGGTCCAGGGGAGGGTACGACAACGCTTTAGGGGGAGCGTACGTGTGAGGGCGCGGGTTAGTTTTAGCGTACGGGTTAGGATTAGGGGACATGTGAGGGTCAGGCTTCGGGGAAGTGTTAGTGTTAGGGTTCGGGCTAGGGTTAGGGTTAGGGGACGGGGACGGTTTAGGATCCAGGGGAGGGTACGACAACGATTTAGCGGGAGCGTACGTGTCAGGGGACCGGTTAGTGTTAGCGTACGGGTTAAGATTAGGGGACGGGTGAGGGTCAGGCTTCGGGGAAGGGTTAGGGTTACGGTTCGGGCTAGGGTTAGGGTTAGGGGACGGGGACGGTTTAGGGTACAGGGGAGGGTACGTAAACGCTTTAGGGGGAGCGTACGTGTGAGGGCGCGGCTTAGTGTTAGCGTACTGGTTAGGGTTAGTGGACGGGTGAGGGTCAGGCTTCAGGGAATGGTTAGGGTTAGGGTTCTGGCTAGGGTTAGGGTTATGGGACGGGTATGGCTTAGCGTCCAGGTGAGGGTACGACAACGCTTTAGGGGGAGCGTACGTGTGAGGGCACGGGTTAGTGTTAGCGTACGGGTTAGGGTTATGGGACGGGTGAGAATCAGGCTTCGGGGAAGGGTTAGGGTTAGGGTTCGGGCTAGGGTTAGTGTTAGGGGACGGGGACGGTTTAGGGTCCAGGGGAGGGTACGACAACGCTTTAGGGGGAGCGTACGTGTGAGGGCGCGAGTTAGTGTTAGCGTACGGTTTAGGGTTAGGGGACGGGTGAGGGTCAGGCTTCGGGGAAGGGTTAGGGTTAGGGTTCGAGCTAGGGTTAGGGTTAGGGGACGGGGACGGTTTTGGGTCCAGGGGAGGGTACGACAACACTTTAGGGGGAGCGTACGTGTGAGGGCGCGGGTTAGTGTTAGCGTACGGGTGAGGATTAAGGAAAGGGTGAGGGTCAGGCTTCGGGTAAGGGTTAGGGTTAGGGTTCGGGCTAGGGTTAGGGTTAGGGGACGGGGACGGTTTAGGGTCCAGGGATGGGTACGACAACGCTTTAGGTGGAGCGTACGTGTGAGGGCGCGGGTTAGGTTTAGCGTACGGGTTAGGATTAGGGGACGGGTGAGGGTCAGGTTTCGGGCAAGGGTTAGGGTTAGGGTTCGGGCTAGGGTTAGGGTTAGGGGACGTGGACGGTTTAGGGTCCAGGGGAGGGTACGACAACGCTTTAGGGGGAGCGTAAGTGTGAGGGCGTGGGTTAGTTTTAGCGTACTGGTTAGCATTAGGGGACGGGTGAGGGTCAGGCTTCGGGGAAGTGTTAGGTTTAGGTTTCGGGCTAGGGTTAGTGTTAGGGGACGGGGACGGTTTAGGGTCCAGGGGAGGGTACGACAACGCTTTAGGGGGAGCGTACGTGTGAGGGCGTGGGTTAGTGTTAGCGTACAGGTTAGGATGAGGGGACGGGTGAGGGTCAGGCTTCGGGGAAGGGTTAGGGTTAGGGTTCGGGCTAGGGTTAGGGTTAGGTGACGGGGACAGTTTAGGGTCCAGCGGAGGGTACGACAATGCTTTAGGGGGAGCATACGTGTGAGGGCGCTGGTTAGTGTTATCGTACGGGTTAGGATTAGGGGACGTGTGAGGGTCAGGCTTCGGGGAAGGTTTAGGGTTAGGGTTCGGGCTAGGGTTAGGGTTAGGGGACCGTGACGGTTTAGGGTCCAGGGGAGGGTACGACAACACTTTAGGGGGAGCGTACGTGTGAGGACGTGGGTTAGTGTTAGCATACGGGTTAGGATTAGGGGACGTGTGCGTGTCAGGCTTCGGGGAATGGTTAGGGTTAGGGTTCGGGCTAGGGTTAGGGTTAGGGGACGGGGACGGTTTAGGGTCCAGGGGAGGGTACGACAACGCTTTAGGGGGAGTGTACGTGTGAGGGCGCGGGTTAGTTTTAGCGTACGGGTTAGGATTAGGGGACGGGTGAGGGTCAGGCTTCGGGGAAGGGTTAGGGTTAGGGTTCGGGCTAGGGTTAGGGTTAGGGGACGGGGACGGTTTAGGGTCCAGGGGAGGGTACGACAACGCTTTAGGGGGAGCGTACGTGTGAGGGCGCGGCTTAGTGTTAGCGTATGGGTTACGATTAGGGGACGGGTGAGGGTCAGGCTTCGGGGAAGGGTTAGGGTTAGGGTTCGGGCTAGGGTTAGGGTTAGGGGACGGGGACGGTTTACGGTCCAGGGGAGGGTACGACAACGCTTTAGGGGGAACGTACGTGTGAGGGCGCGGCTTAGTGTTAGCGTACGGGTTAGGATTACGGGACGGGTGAGGGTCAGGCTTCGGGGAAGTGTCAGGGTTAGGGTTCGGGCTAGGGTTACAGTTAGGGGACGGGGACGGTTTAGGGTCCAGGGGAGGGTACGACAACTCTTTAGGGGTAGCGTACGTGTGAGGGCGTGGGTTAGTGTTAGCGTACGGGTTAGGATTAGGGGACGGGTGAGGGTCAGGCTTCGGGCAAGGGTTAGGGTTGGGGTTCGGGCTAGGGTTAGGTTTAGTGGACGGGGACGGTTTAGGGTCCAGGGGAGGGTACGACAATGCTTTAGGGGGAGCGTACGTGTGAGGGCGCGGGTTAGTGTTAGCGTACGGGTTAGGATTAGGGGACTGGTGAGGGTCAGCCTGCGGGCAAGGGTTAGGGTTAGGGTTCGGGCTAGGGTTAGGGTTAGGGTACGGGGACGGTTTAGGGTCCACGGGAGTGTACGACAATGCTTTAGGGGAAGCGTACGTGTGAGGGCGCGGGTTAGTGTTAGCGTACAGGTTAGGATTAGGGGACGGGTGAGGGTCAGGCTTCGGGGAAGGGTTAGGGTTAGGGTTCGGGCTAGGGTTAGGGTTAGGGGACTGGGACGGTTTAGGGTCCAGGGGAGGGTACGACAACGCTTTAGGGGGAGCGTACGTGTGAGGTCGCGGGTTAGTGTTAGCATATGGGTTAGGATTATGGGACGGGTGAGGGTCAGGCTTCGGGGAAGTTTTAGGGTTGGGTTCGGGCTAGGGTTAGAGTTAGGGGACAGGGACGGTTTAGGGTCCAGGGGAGGGTACGACAACGCTTTAGGGGGAGCGTACGTGTGAGGGCGTGGGTTAGTGTTAGCGTACGGGTTAGGATTAGGGTACGTGTGAGGGTCAGGCTTCGGGGAAGGGTTAGTGTTAGGGTTCGGGCTAGGGTTAGGGTTACGGGACGGGGATGGCTTAGCGTCCAGGTGAGGGTACGACAATGCTTTAGGGGGAGCGTACGTGTGAGGGCGCGGGTTAGTGTTAGCGTACGGGTTAGGGTTAGGGGACGGTTGAGGGTCAGGCTTCGGGGAAGGGTTAGGGTTAGGGTTCAGGCTAGGGTTAGGGTTAGGGGACGGGGACGGTTTAGGGTCCAGGGGAGGGTACGACAATGCTTTAGGGGGAGCGTATGTGTCAGGGCGCGGGTTAGTGTTAGCGTACGGGTGAGGATTAGGGAAAGGGTGAGGGCCAGGCTTCGGGGAAGTGTTAGGGTTAGGGTTCGGGCTAGGGTTAGGGTTAGGGGACGGTGACGGTGTAGGGTCCAGGGGAGGGTACGACAACGCGTTAGGGGGAGCATACGTGTGAGGGCACGGGTTAGTGTTAGCATACGGGTTAGGGTTAGGGGACGGGTGAGGGTCAGGCTTCGGAGAAGGGTTAGGGTTAGGGTTCTGGCTAGGGTTAGGGTTAGGGGACGGGGACGGTTCAGGGTCCAGGGGAGGGTACGACAACGCTTTAGGGGGAGCGTACGTGTGAGGGCGCGGATTAGTGTTAGCGTACGGGTTAGGATTAGGGGACGGGTGAGGGTCAGGCTTCGGGGAAGGGTTAGGGTTAGGGTTCGGGCTAGGGTTACGGTTAGGGGACGGGGACGGTTTAGGGTCCAGGGGAGGGTACGACAACGCTTTAGGGGGAGCGTACGTGTGAGGGCACGTGTTAGTGTTAGCGTACGGGTTAACATTAGGGGACGGGTGACGGGAAGGCTTCGGGGAAGGGTTAGGGTTAGGGTTCGGGCTAGGGTTAGGGTTAGGGGACGGGGACGGTTTAGGGTCCAGGGGAGGGTACGACAATGCTTTAGGGGGAGCGTACGTGTCAGGGCGCGGGGTAGTGTTAGCGTATGGGTGAGGATTAGGGAAAGGGTGAGGGTCAGGCTTCGGGGAAGTGTTAGGGTTAGGGTTCGGGCTAGGGTTAGGGTTAGGGGACGGGGACTGTGTAGGGTCCAGGGGAGGGTACGACAACGCTTTAGGGGGAGCGTACGTGTGAGGGCGCGGGTTAGTGTTAGCGTACGGGTTAGGACTTGGGAATGGGTTAGGGTAAGGCTTCGGGGAAGGGTTAGGGTGGATCATACTCTGGGTTCCACATGCATGTTTTAGCTGAAGGAAGAATCCCTTAAACCTGGAGAGTTGAGACCCGTGTAATGGGTACCATGCAATATGACTTCAAAGGGTCTTCATTTGCTCACCGAACCTCTCCAATCCTATCACTGCTGCGTTTATGCCCCTGTACACACGCTTGATTCTCTTTTGGAGACATAGCAATCCATAGGTTTTAAGATACTTACTAGTCAGGTACATTCTTAGGCGTTTAATATGGGGTGTTGAGTCCATTTCGTTGAGCAAGGAGTAGCTCTTGTCTATTCCATATTTGGCTTAAGGAACTTTATCTGTGCTCATTTCAATCTCTGGTTTTATGCAGCACCCCAACTCACCTTTCCCCTTAAGCAAGCATAAGTTGGTTTTCTAAATTTGAGACCCTGTTCTGTTTTGGAATGCAGTTCCTGTGTAGCCAAGTTTACATTCCATGTATTAGTGATATCTTATGATGTTTCTTTTTCTGTGTGACTTATTTCAGTTAGAATCATCATACCTGAATCCACTCATTATGCTGCTACGGGCCTGATGACATAGATTTCATTGCTGAGTGATACTGCATTGTACGTAAGTACCTAAGTTCTTTATCCATTTTTCACTTTCTGTGATATTGAACTTGTACGGTAAATGAGGTTCTTGTAAACAGAGGCGTCCCAAACTTTGGGGTGGCTGTGTCTTTTTGATTTTAATTTCCCTAAGCTATAGGACCATAAGTGGAAGTGCCCTAGGCTCTGTTGCTTTGTTTTTTAGATGTTTCAGGAAACACCATACACTTCTCCCGAGTGTCTGTTGGCAATTTACATCCCGCCCATCAGCATAACAAGGCTCCCAGTTCTCCATGGCCTGTCCTGCCTTTCTGGATTTTACACTTTTTTCAAATGGCCCTTTTGACCGGGGGGACGTGACACTTCATTATAGTGCAGATTTCCTTTGCAAGCTTGCTTGGTTGGACAAAACGGGCGTATGCGTTGTTTCCTGAATATATTCAGGAAAAAACGCATACGCCCTTTTTGGCCAAGTGCATCATTGTGGACGTTCTGCCTCTTTTCCTATGCTTTCAATGCAATTCCAGTCTACCTCCTGAAATCGGTTTCCTGCAATTCTGCCCCGCTTTCAAGTCCTCTTGGCAGCCTTACTTCAGTATATTTTTGGACGATAGCTGTCATTTATAACTCTGCAGGTTTGTGAATTACAGTGCCCCTGAGCTCCTTTCTTCAACTCGCTTTCTTTTGAGCTGGCCGCAACACCGCAGGATGGCTTCAGGCCCTAATCTGGTTCCAGCCCGGCATGCTGAGCCTTTGGTTAATTCCTCTTCCTGGTGGGAAATGAGAGTTAAATTTGCCCGTCCAGACACCTCCAGCTAGCCTCTCATTGGTTCTCGCTATTCCTGTTCATCTTCCGCAGAAATTGCAAACTGGGCCAAACAGGAGGTTAAAGGGACTGACTCTCCAAGTGGGGAGAGTGTTAGTAAAGCGTCTGGAATGTTGCACCCGAGTACCAGGGTATGAAAACTAAGACATATTTGAACACGTCTCCCGATCACATGGTTGGTCATACTCTAGGGACACATGCATGTTTTAGCTGAAGGAAGAATACCTTAAACCTGGGTAGTTGAAACCCGTGGAATGGGTACCATGCAATATGACTTCAAAGGGTCTTCATTTGCTCACGAACCTCTCCAATCCTATCACTGCTGCGATTATGCCCCTGTACACATGCTTGATTCTCTTTCGGAGACATAGCAATCCATAGGTTTTAAGATACTTACTAGTCAGGTACATTCTTAGGCGTTTAATATGCGGTGTTGAGTCCATTTCGTTGAGCAAGGAGTAGCTCTTGTCTATTCCATATTTGGCTTAAGGAACTTTATCTGTGCTCATTTCAATCTCTGGTTTTATGCAGCACCCCAGCTCACCTTCCCCGTTAAGCAAGCGTAAGTTGGTTTTCTAAACTTGAGGCACTGTTCTGTTTTGTAATTCAGTTCATGTGTAGCCAAGTTCACATTCTGTGTATTAGTGATACCTTATGATGTTTCTTTTCTGTGTGACTTATTTCAGTTCGAATCATCATACCTGAATCCACTCATTATGCTGCTACGGGCCTGATGACATAGATTTCATTGCTGAGTGATATTGCATTGTACGTAAGTACCACAACTTCTTTATCCATTTTTCACTTTCTGTGATATTGAACTTGTACGGTAAACGAGGTTCTTGTAAACAGAGGCGTCCCAAACTTTGGGGTGGCTGTGTCTTTTTG
Organism: Delphinus delphis; assembly: GCF_949987515.2. Taxonomy (NCBI): domain Eukaryota; kingdom Metazoa; phylum Chordata; class Mammalia; order Artiodactyla; family Delphinidae; genus Delphinus; species Delphinus delphis. Next base: position 470,467 of record NW_027192793.1, on the reverse strand, counting down.
ATTTTAATTTCCCTAAGCTATAGGACCATAAGTGGAAGTGCCCTAGGTTCTGTTGCTTTGTTTTTTAGATGTTTCAGGAAACACCATACACTTCTCCCGAGTGGTTGTTGGCAATTTACATCCTGCCCATCAGCATAACAAGGCTCCCAGTTCTCCATGGCCTGTCCTGCCTTTCTGGATTTTACACTTTTTTCAGATGGCCCTTTTGACCGGGGGGAAGTGAGACTTCATTGTAGTGCAGATTTCCTTTGCAAGCTTGCTTGGTTGGCCAAAAAGGGCGTATGCGTTTTTTCCTGAATATATTCAGGAAAAAACGCATACGCCCTTTTTGGCCAAGTGCATCATTGTGGACGTTCTGCCTCTTTTCCTATGCTTTCAATGCAATTCCAGTCTACCTCCTGAAATCGGTTTCCTGCAATTCTGCCCCACTTTCAAGTCCTCTTGGCAGCCTTACTTCAGTCTATTTTTGGACGATAGCTGTCATTTATAACTCTGCAGGTTTGTGAATTACAGTGTCCCTGAGCTCCTTTCTTCAACTTGCTTTCTTGTGACCTGGCCGCAACACCGCAGGATGGCTTCAGGCCCTAATCTGGTTCCGGCACGGCACGCTGAGCCTTTGGTTATTTCCTCTTCATGGTGGGAAATGAGAGTTAAATTTGCCCGTCCAGACACCTCCAGCTAGTCTCTCATTGGTTCTCGCTATTCCTGTTCATCTTCCGCAGAAATTGCAAACTGGGCCAAACAGGAGGTTAAAGGCGCTGACTCTCCAAGTGGGGAGAGTGTTAGTAAAGCGTCTGGAATGTTGCACCCGAGTACCATGGGAGGAAAACTGAGACATATTTGAACACGTCTCCCGTACACATGGTTGATCATACTCTGGGTTCCACATGCATGTTTTAGCTGAAGGAAGAATACCTTAAACCTGGAGAGTTGAGACCCGTGTAATGGGTACCATGCAATATGACTTCAAAGGGTCTTCATTTGCTCACCGAACATCTCCAATCCTATCACTGCTGCGTTTATGCCCCTGTACACATGCTTGATTCTCTTTTGGAGACATAGCAATCCATAGGTTTTAAGATACTTACTAGTCAGGTACATTCTTAGGCGTTTAATATGGGGTTTTGAGTCCATTTCGTTGAGCAAGGAGTAGCTCTTGTCTATTCCATATTTGGCTTAAGGAACTTTATCTGTGCTCATTTCAATCTCTGGTTTTATGCAGCACCCCAACTCACCTTTCCCCTTAAGCAAGAATAAGTTGGTTTTCTAAATTTGAGACCCTGTTCTGTTCTGTAATTCAGTTCCTGTGTAGCCAAGTTTACATTCCGTGTATTACTGATATCTTATGATGTTTCTTTTTCTGTGTGACTTATTTCAGTTAGAATCATCGTACCTGAATCCACTCATTATGCTGCTACGGGCCTGATGACATAGATTTCATTGCTGAGTGATACTGCATTGTACGTAAGTACCACAAGTTCTTTATCCATTTTTCACTTTCTGTGATATTGAACTTGTATGGTAAACGAGGTTCTTGTAAACAGAGGCGTCCCAAACTTTGGGGTGGCTGTGTCTTTTTGATTTTAATTTTCCTAAGCTATAGGACAATAAGTGGAAGTGCCCTAGGCTCTGTTGCTTTGTTTTTTAGATGTTTCAGGAAACACCATACACTTCCCCTGAGTGTCTGTTGGCAATTTACATCCCGCCCATCAGCATAACAAGGCTCCCAGTTCTCCATGGCCTGTCCTGCCTTTCTGGATTTTACACTTTTTTCAGATGGTCCTTTTGACCGGGGGGAAGTGAGACTTCATTGTAGTGCAGATTTCCTTTGCAAGCTTGCTTGGTTGGCCAAAAAGTGCGTATGTGTTTTTTCCTGAATATATTCAGGAAAAAACGCATACGCCATTTTTGGCCAAGTGCATCATTGTGGACGTTCTGCCTCTTTTCCTATGCTTTCAATGCAATTCCAGTCTACCTCCTGAAATCGGTTTCCGGCAATTCTGCCCCGCTTTCAAGTCCTCTTGGCAGCCTTACTTCAGTCTATTTTTGGACGATAGCTGTCATTTATAACTCTGCAGGTTTGTGAATTACAGTGCCCCTGAGCTCCTTTCTTCAACTCGCTTTCTTGTGAGCTGGCCGCAACACCGCAGGATGGCTTCAGGCCCTAATGTGGTTCCGGCATGGCACGCTGAGCATTTGGTTAATTCCTCTTCCTGGTGGGAAATGAGAGTTAAATTTGCCCGTTCAGACACCTCCAGGTAGTCTCTCATTGGTTCTCGCTATTCCTGTTCATCTTCCGCAGAAATTGCAAACTGGGCCAAACAGGAGGTTAAAGGCACTGACTCTCCAAGTAGGGAGAGTGTTAGTAAAGCATCTGCAATGTTGCACCCGAGTACCATGGGAGGAAAACTGAGACATATTTGAACACGTCTCCCGTTCACACCGTTGATCATACTCTGGGTTCCACATGCATGTTTTAGCTGAAGAAAGAATACCTTAAACCTGGAGAGTTGAAACCCGTGGAATGGGTACCATGCAATATGACTTCAAAGGGTCTTCATTTGCTCACCGAACCTCTCCAATCCTATCACTGCTGCGTTTATGCCGCTGTACACACGCTTGATTCTCTTTTGGAGACATAGCCATCCATAGGTTTTAAGATACTTACTAGTCAGGTACATTCTTAGGCGTTTAATATGGGGTGTTGAGTCCATTTCGTTGAGCAAGGAGTAGCTCTTGTCTATTCCATATTTGGCTTAAGGAACTTTATCTGTGCTCATTTCAATCTCTGGTTTTATGCAGCACCCCAGCTCACCTTCCCCGTTAAGCAAGCGTAAGTTGGTTTTCTAAACTTGAGGCACTGTTCTGTTTTGTAATTCAGTTCATGTGTAGCCAAGTTCACATTCTGTGTATTAGTGATACCTTATGATGTTTCTTTTCTGTGTGACTTATTTCAGTTCGAATCATCATACCTGAATCCACTCATTATGCTGCTACGGGCCTGATGACATAGATTTCATTGCTGAGTGATATTGCATTGTACGTAAGTACCACAACTTCTTTATCCATTTTTCACTTTCTGTGATATTGAACTTGTACGGTAAACGAGGTTCTTGTAAACAGAGGCGTCCCAAACTTTGGGGTGGCTGTGTCTTTTTGATTTTAATTTCCCTAAGCTATAGGACCATAAGTGGAAGTGCCCTAGGTTCTGTTGCTTTGTTTTTTAGATGTTTCAGGAAACACCATACACTTCTCCCGAGTGGTTGTTGGCAATTTACATCCTGCCCATCAGCATAACAAGGCTCCCAGTTCTCCATGGCCTGTCCTGCCTTTCTGGATTTTACACTTTTTTCAGATGGCCCTTTTGACCGGGGGGAAGTGAGACTTCATTGTAGTGCAGATTTCCTTTGCAAGCTTGCTTGGTTGGCCAAAAAGGGCGTATGCGTTTTTTCCTGAATATATTCAGGAAAAAACGCATACGCCCTTTTTGGCCAAGTGCATCATTGTGGACGTTCTGCCTCTTTTCCTATGCTTTCAATGCAATTCCAGTCTACCTCCTGAAATCGGTTTCCTGCAATTCTGCCCCACTTTCAAGTCCTCTTGGCAGCCTTACTTCAGTCTATTTTTGGACGATAGCTGTCATTTATAACTCTGCAGGTTTGTGAATTACAGTGTCCCTGAGCTCCTTTCTTCAACTTGCTTTCTTGTGACCTGGCCGCAACACCGCAGGATGGCTTCAGGCCCTAATCTGGTTCCGGCACGGCACGCTGAGCCTTTGGTTATTTCCTCTTCATGGTGGGAAATGAGAGTTAAATTTGCCCGTCCAGACACCTCCAGCTAGTCTCTCATTGGTTCTCGCTATTCCTGTTCATCTTCCGCAGAAATTGCAAACTGGGCCAAACAGGAGGTTAAAGGCGCTGACTCTCCAAGTGGGGAGAGTGTTAGTAAAGCGTCTGGAATGTTGCACCCGAGTACCATGGGAGGAAAACTGAGACATATTTGAACACGTCTCCCGTACACATGGTTGATCATACTCTGGGTTCCACATGCATGTTTTAGCTGAAGGAAGAATACCTTAAACCTGGAGAGTTGAGACCCGTGTAATGGGTACCATGCAATATGACTTCAAAGGGTCTTCATTTGCTCACCGAACATCTCCAATCCTATCACTGCTGCGTTTATGCCCCTGTACACATGCTTGATTCTCTTTTGGAGACATAGCAATCCATAGGTTTTAAGATACTTACTAGTCAGGTACATTCTTAGGCGTTTAATATGGGGTTTTGAGTCCATTTCGTTGAGCAAGGAGTAGCTCTTGTCTATTCCATATTTGGCTTAAGGAACTTTATCTGTGCTCATTTCAATCTCTGGTTTTATGCAGCACCCCAACTCACCTTTCCCCTTAAGCAAGAATAAGTTGGTTTTCTAAATTTGAGACCCTGTTCTGTTCTGTAATTCAGTTCCTGTGTAGCCAAGTTTACATTCCGTGTATTACTGATATCTTATGATGTTTCTTTTTCTGTGTGACTTATTTCAGTTAGAATCATCGTACCTGAATCCACTCATTATGCTGCTACGGGCCTGATGACATAGATTTCATTGCTGAGTGATACTGCATTGTACGTAAGTACCACAAGTTCTTTATCCATTTTTCACTTTCTGTGATATTGAACTTGTATGGTAAACGAGGTTCTTGTAAACAGAGGCGTCCCAAACTTTGGGGTGGCTGTGTCTTTTTGATTTTAATTTTCCTAAGCTATAGGACAATAAGTGGAAGTGCCCTAGGCTCTGTTGCTTTGTTTTTTAGATGTTTCAGGAAACACCATACACTTCCCCTGAGTGTCTGTTGGCAATTTACATCCCGCCCATCAGCATAACAAGGCTCCCAGTTCTCCATGGCCTGTCCTGCCTTTCTGGATTTTACACTTTTTTCAGATGGTCCTTTTGACCGGGGGGAAGTGAGACTTCATTGTAGTGCAGATTTCCTTTGCAAGCTTGCTTGGTTGGCCAAAAAGTGCGTATGTGTTTTTTCCTGAATATATTCAGGAAAAAACGCATACGCCATTTTTGGCCAAGTGCATCATTGTGGACGTTCTGCCTCTTTTCCTATGCTTTCAATGCAATTCCAGTCTACCTCCTGAAATCGGTTTCCGGCAATTCTGCCCCGCTTTCAAGTCCTCTTGGCAGCCTTACTTCAGTCTATTTTTGGACGATAGCTGTCATTTATAACTCTGCAGGTTTGTGAATTACAGTGCCCCTGAGCTCCTTTCTTCAACTCGCTTTCTTGTGAGCTGGCCGCAACACCGCAGGATGGCTTCAGGCCCTAATGTGGTTCCGGCATGGCACGCTGAGCATTTGGTTAATTCCTCTTCCTGGTGGGAAATGAGAGTTAAATTTGCCCGTTCAGACACCTCCAGGTAGTCTCTCATTGGTTCTCGCTATTCCTGTTCATCTTCCGCAGAAATTGCAAACTGGGCCAAACAGGAGGTTAAAGGCACTGACTCTCCAAGTAGGGAGAGTGTTAGTAAAGCATCTGCAATGTTGCACCCGAGTACCAGGGGAGGAAAACTGAGACATATTTGAACACGTCTCCCGTTCACACCGTTGATCATACTCTGGGTTCCACATGCATGTTTTAGCTGAAGAAAGAATACCTTAAACCTGGAGAGTTGAAACCCGTGGAATGGGTACCATGCAATATGACTTCAAAGGGTCTTCATTTGCTCACCGAACCTCTCCAATCCTATCACTGCTGCGTTTATGCCGCTGTACACACGCTTGATTCTCTTTTGGAGACATAGCCATCCATAGGTTTTAAGATACTTACTAGTCAGGTACATTCTTAGGCGTTTAATATGGGGTGTTGAGTCCATTTCGTTGAGCAAGGAGTAGCTCTTGTCTATTCCATATTTGGCTTAAGGAACTTTATCTGTGCTCATTTCAATCTCTGGTTTTATGCAGCACCCCAGCTCACCTTCCCCGTTAAGCAAGCGTAAGTTGGTTTTCTAAACTTGAGGCACTGTTCTGTTTTGTAATTCAGTTCATGTGTAGCCAAGTTCACATTCTGTGTATTAGTGATACCTTATGATGTTTCTTTTCTGTGTGACTTATTTCAGTTCGAATCATCATACCTGAATCCACTCATTATGCTGCTACGGGCCTGATGACATAGATTTCATTGCTGAGTGATATTGCATTGTACGTAAGTACCACAACTTCTTTATCCATTTTTCACTTTCTGTGATATTGAACTTGTACGGTAAACGAGGTTCTTGTAAACAGAGGCGTCCCAAACTTTGGGGTGGCTGTGTCTTTTTGATTTTAATTTCCCTAAGCTATAGGACCATAAGTGGAAGTGCCCTAGGTTCTGTTGCTTTGTTTTTTAGATGTTTCAGGAAACACCATACACTTCTCCCGAGTGGTTGTTGGCAATTTACATCCTGCCCATCAGCATAACAAGGCTCCCAGTTCTCCATGGCCTGTCCTGCCTTTCTGGATTTTACACTTTTTTCAGATGGCCCTTTTGACCGGGGGGAAGTGAGACTTCATTGTAGTGCAGATTTCCTTTGCAAGCTTGCTTGGTTGGCCAAAAAGGGCGTATGCGTTTTTTCCTGAATATATTCAGGAAAAAACGCATACGCCCTTTTTGGCCAAGTGCATCATTGTGGACGTTCTGCCTCTTTTCCTATGCTTTCAATGCAATTCCAGTCTACCTCCTGAAATCGGTTTCCTGCAATTCTGCCCCACTTTCAAGTCCTCTTGGCAGCCTTACTTCAGTCTATTTTTGGACGATAGCTGTCATTTATAACTCTGCAGGTTTGTGAATTACAGTGTCCCTGAGCTCCTTTCTTCAACTTGCTTTCTTGTGACCTGGCCGCAACACCGCAGGATGGCTTCAGGCCCTAATCTGGTTCCGGCACGGCACGCTGAGCCTTTGGTTATTTCCTCTTCATGGTGGGAAATGAGAGTTAAATTTGCCCGTCCAGACACCTCCAGCTAGTCTCTCATTGGTTCTCGCTATTCCTGTTCATCTTCCGCAGAAATTGCAAACTGGGCCAAACAGGAGGTTAAAGGCGCTGACTCTCCAAGTGGGGAGAGTGTTAGTAAAGCGTCTGGAATGTTGCACCCGAGTACCATGGGAGGAAAACTGAGACATATTTGAACACGTCTCCCGTACACATGGTTGATCATACTCTGGGTTCCACATGCATGTTTTAGCTGAAGGAAGAATACCTTAAACCTGGAGAGTTGAGACCCGTGTAATGGGTACCATGCAATATGACTTCAAAGGGTCTTCATTTGCTCACCGAACATCTCCAATCCTATCACTGCTGCGTTTATGCCCCTGTACACATGCTTGATTCTCTTTTGGAGACATAGCAATCCATAGGTTTTAAGATACTTACTAGTCAGGTACATTCTTAGGCGTTTAATATGGGGTTTTGAGTCCATTTCGTTGAGCAAGGAGTAGCTCTTGTCTATTCCATATTTGGCTTAAGGAACTTTATCTGTGCTCATTTCAATCTCTGGTTTTATGCAGCACCCCAACTCACCTTTCCCCTTAAGCAAGAATAAGTTGGTTTTCTAAATTTGAGACCCTGTTCTGTTCTGTAATTCAGTTCCTGTGTAGCCAAGTTTACATTCCGTGTATTACTGATATCTTATGATGTTTCTTTTTCTGTGTGACTTATTTCAGTTAGAATCATCGTACCTGAATCCACTCATTATGCTGCTACGGGCCTGATGACATAGATTTCATTGCTGAGTGATACTGCATTGTACGTAAGTACCACAAGTTCTTTATCCATTTTTCACTTTCTGTGATATTGAACTTGTATGGTAAACGAGGTTCTTGTAAACAGAGGCGTCCCAAACTTTGGGGTGGCTGTGTCTTTTTGATTTTAATTTTCCTAAGCTATAGGACAATAAGTGGAAGTGCCCTAGGCTCTGTTGCTTTGTTTTTTAGATGTTTCAGGAAACACCATACACTTCCCCTGAGTGTCTGTTGGCAATTTACATCCCGCCCATCAGCATAACAAGGCTCCCAGTTCTCCATGGCCTGTCCTGCCTTTCTGGATTTTACACTTTTTTCAGATGGTCCTTTTGACCGGGGGGAAGTGAGACTTCATTGTAGTGCAGATTTCCTTTGCAAGCTTGCTTGGTTGGCCAAAAAGTGCGTATGTGTTTTTTCCTGAATATATTCAGGAAAAAACGCATACGCCATTTTTGGCCAAGTGCATCATTGTGGACGTTCTGCCTCTTTTCCTATGCTTTCAATGCAATTCCAGTCTACCTCCTGAAATCGGTTTCCGGCAATTCTGCCCCGCTTTCAAGTCCTCTTGGCAGCCTTACTTCAGTCTATTTTTGGACGATAGCTGTCATTTATAACTCTGCAGGTTTGTGAATTACAGTGCCCCTGAGCTCCTTTCTTCAACTCGCTTTCTTGTGAGCTGGCCGCAACACCGCAGGATGGCTTCAGGCCCTAATGTGGTTCCGGCATGGCACGCTGAGCATTTGGTTAATTCCTCTTCCTGGTGGGAAATGAGAGTTAAATTTGCCCGTTCAGACACCTCCAGGTAGTCTCTCATTGGTTCTCGCTATTCCTGTTCATCTTCCGCAGAAATTGCAAACTGGGCCAAACAGGAGGTTAAAGGCACTGACTCTCCAAGTAGGGAGAGTGTTAGTAAAGCATCTGCAATGTTGCACCCGAGTACCAGGGGAGGAAAACTGAGACATATTTGAACACGTCTCCCGTTCACACCGTTGATCATACTCTGGGTTCCACATGCATGTTTTAGCTGAAGAAAGAATACCTTAAACCTGGAGAGTTGAAACCCGTGGAATGGGTACCATGCAATATGACTTCAAAGGGTCTTCATTTGCTCACCGAACCTCTCCAATCCTATCACTGCTGCGTTTATGCCGCTGTACACACGCTTGATTCTCTTTTGGAGACATAGCCATCCATAGGTTTTAAGATACTTACTAGTCAGGTACATTCTTAGGCGTTTAATATGGGGTGTTGAGTCCATTTCGTTGAGCAAGGAGTAGCTCTTGTCTATTCCATATTTGGCTTAAGGAACTTTATCTGTGCTCATTTCAATCTCTGGTTTTATGCAGCACCCCAGCTCACCTTCCCCGTTAAGCAAGCGTAAGTTGGTTTTCTAAACTTGAGGCACTGTTCTGTTTTGTAATTCAGTTCATGTGTAGCCAAGTTCACATTCTGTGTATTAGTGATACCTTATGATGTTTCTTTTCTGTGTGACTTATTTCAGTTCGAATCATCATACCTGAATCCACTCATTATGCTGCTACGGGCCTGATGACATAGATTTCATTGCTGAGTGATATTGCATTGTACGTAAGTACCACAACTTCTTTATCCATTTTTCACTTTCTGTGATATTGAACTTGTACGGTAAACGAGGTTCTTGTAAACAGAGGCGTCCCAAACTTTGGGGTGGCTGTGTCTTTTTGATTTTAATTTCCCTAAGCTATAGGACCATAAGTGGAAGTGCCCTAGGTTCTGTTGCTTTGTTTTTTAGATGTTTCAGGAAACACCATACACTTCTCCCGAGTGGTTGTTGGCAATTTACATCCTGCCCATCAGCATAACAAGGCTCCCAGTTCTCCATGGCCTGTCCTGCCTTTCTGGATTTTACACTTTTTTCAGATGGCCCTTTTGACCGGGGGGAAGTGAGACTTCATTGTAGTGCAGATTTCCTTTGCAAGCTTGCTTGGTTGGCCAAAAAGGGCGTATGCGTTTTTTCCTGAATATATTCAGGAAAAAACGCATACGCCCTTTTTGGCCAAGTGCATCATTGTGGACGTTCTGCCTCTTTTCCTATGCTTTCAATGCAATTCCAGTCTACCTCCTGAAATCGGTTTCCTGCAATTCTGCCCCACTTTCAAGTCCTCTTGGCAGCCTTACTTCAGTCTATTTTTGGACGATAGCTGTCATTTATAACTCTGCAGGTTTGTGAATTACAGTGTCCCTGAGCTCCTTTCTTCAACTTGCTTTCTTGTGACCTGGCCGCAACACCGCAGGATGGCTTCAGGCCCTAATCTGGTTCCGGCACGGCACGCTGAGCCTTTGGTTATTTCCTCTTCATGGTGGGAAATGAGAGTTAAATTTGCCCGTCCAGACACCTCCAGCTAGTCTCTCATTGGTTCTCGCTATTCCTGTTCATCTTCCGCAGAAATTGCAAACTGGGCCAAACAGGAGGTTAAAGGCGCTGACTCTCCAAGTGGGGAGAGTGTTAGTAAAGCGTCTGGAATGTTGCACCCGAGTACCATGGGAGGAAAACTGAGACATATTTGAACACGTCTCCCGATCACATGGTTGATCATACTCTGGGTTCCACATGCATGTTTTAGCTGAAGGAAGAATACCTTAAACCTGGAGAGTTGAGACCCGTGTAATGGGTACCATGCAATATGACTTCAAAGGGTCTTCATTTGCTCACCGAACATCTCCAATCCTATCACTGCTGCGTTTATGCCCCTGTACACATGCTTGATTCTCTTTTGGAGACATAGCAATCCATAGGTTTTAAGATACTTACTAGTCAGGTACATTCTTAGGCGTTTAATATGGGGTTTTGAGTCCATTTCGTTGAGCAAGGAGTAGCTCTTGTCTATTCCATATTTGGCTTAAGGAACTTTATCTGTGCTCATTTCAATCTCTGGTTTTATGCAGCACCCCAACTCACCTTTCCCCTTAAGCAAGAATAAGTTGGTTTTCTAAATTTGAGACCCTGTTCTGTTCTGTAATTCAGTTCCTGTGTAGCCAAGTTTACATTCCGTGTATTACTGATATCTTATGATGTTTCTTTTTCTGTGTGACTTATTTCAGTTAGAATCATCGTACCTGAATCCACTCATTATGCTGCTACGGGCCTGATGACATAGATTTCATTGCTGAGTGATACTGCATTGTACGTAAGTACCACAAGTTCTTTATCCATTTTTCACTTTCTGTGATATTGAACTTGTATGGTAAACGAGGTTCTTGTAAACAGAGGCGTCCCAAACTTTGGGGTGGCTGTGTCTTTTTGATTTTAATTTTCCTAAGCTATAGGACAATAAGTGGAAGTGCCCTAGGCTCTGTTGCTTTGTTTTTTAGATGTTTCAGGAAACACCATACACTTCCCCTGAGTGTCTGTTGGCAATTTACATCCCGCCCATCAGCATAACAAGGCTCCCAGTTCTCCATGGCCTGTCCTGCCTTTCTGGATTTTACACTTTTTTCAGATGGTCCTTTTGACCGGGGGGAAGTGAGACTTCATTGTAGTGCAGATTTCCTTTGCAAGCTTGCTTGGTTGGCCAAAAAGTGCGTATGTGTTTTTTCCTGAATATATTCAGGAAAAAACGCATACGCCATTTTTGGCCAAGTGCATCATTGTGGACGTTCTGCCTCTTTTCCTATGCTTTCAATGCAATTCCAGTCTACCTCCTGAAATCGGTTTCCGGCAATTCTGCCCCGCTTTCAAGTCCTCTTGGCAGCCTTACTTCAGTCTATTTTTGGACGATAGCTGTCATTTATAACTCTGCAGGTTTGTGAATTACAGTGCCCCTGAGCTCCTTTCTTCAACTCGCTTTCTTGTGAGCTGGCCGCAACACCGCAGGATGGCTTCAGGCCCTAATGTGGTTCCGGCATGGCACGCTGAGCATTTGGTTAATTCCTCTTCCTGGTGGGAAATGAGAGTTAAATTTGCCCGTTCAGACACCTCCAGGTAGTCTCTCATTGGTTCTCGCTATTCCTGTTCATCTTCCGCAGAAATTGCAAACTGGGCCAAACAGGAGGTTAAAGGCACTGACTCTCCAAGTAGGGAGAGTGTTAGTAAAGCATCTGCAATGTTGCACCCGAGTACCAGGGGAGGAAAACTGAGACATATTTGAACACGTCTCCCGTTCACACCGTTGATCATACTCTGGGTTCCACATGCATGTTTTAGCTGAAGAAAGAATACCTTAAACCTGGAGAGTTGAAACCCGTGGAATGGGTACCATGCAATATGACTTCAAAGGGTCTTCATTTGCTCACCGAACCTCTCCAATCCTATCACTGCTGCGTTTATGCCGCTGTACACACGCTTGATTCTCTTTTGGAGACATAGCCATCCATAGGTTTTAAGATACTTACTAGTCAGGTACATTCTTAGGCGTTTAATATGGGGTGTTGAGTCCATTTCGTTGAGCAAGGAGTAGCTCTTGTCTATTCCATATTTGGCTTAAGGAACTTTATCTGTGCTCATTTCAATCTCTGGTTTTATGCAGCACCCCAGCTCACCTTCCCCGTTAAGCAAGCGTAAGTTGGTTTTCTAAACTTGAGGCACTGTTCTGTTTTGTAATTCAGTTCATGTGTAGCCAAGTTCACATTCTGTGTATTAGTGATACCTTATGATGTTTCTTTTCTGTGTGACTTATTTCAGTTCGAATCATCATACCTGAATCCACTCATTATGCTGCTACGGGCCTGATGACATAGATTTCATTGCTGAGTGATATTGCATTGTACGTAAGTACCACAACTTCTTTATCCATTTTTCACTTTCTGTGATATTGAACTTGTACGGTAAACGAGGTTCTTGTAAACAGAGGCGTCCCAAACTTTGGGGTGGCTGTGTCTTTTTGATTTTAATTTCCCTAAGCTATAGGACCATAAGTGGAAGTGCCCTAGGTTCTGTTGCTTTGTTTTTTAGATGTTTCAGGAAACACCATACACTTCTCCCGAGTGGTTGTTGGCAATTTACATCCTGCCCATCAGCATAACAAGGCTCCCAGTTCTCCATGGCCTGTCCTGCCTTTCTGGATTTTACACTTTTTTCAGATGGCCCTTTTGACCGGGGGGAAGTGAGACTTCATTGTAGTGCAGATTTCCTTTGCAAGCTTGCTTGGTTGGCCAAAAAGGGCGTATGCGTTTTTTCCTGAATATATTCAGGAAAAAACGCATACGCCCTTTTTGGCCAAGTGCATCATTGTGGACGTTCTGCCTCTTTTCCTATGCTTTCAATGCAATTCCAGTCTACCTCCTGAAATCGGTTTCCTGCAATTCTGCCCCACTTTCAAGTCCTCTTGGCAGCCTTACTTCAGTCTATTTTTGGACGATAGCTGTCATTTATAACTCTGCAGGTTTGTGAATTACAGTGTCCCTGAGCTCCTTTCTTCAACTTGCTTTCTTGTGACCTGGCCGCAACACCGCAGGATGGCTTCAGGCCCTAATCTGGTTCCGGCACGGCACGCTGAGCCTTTGGTTATTTCCTCTTCATGGTGGGAAATGAGAGTTAAATTTGCCCGTCCAGACACCTCCAGCTAGTCTCTCATTGGTTCTCGCTATTCCTGTTCATCTTCCGCAGAAATTGCAAACTGGGCCAAACAGGAGGTTAAAGGCGCTGACTCTCCAAGTGGGGAGAGTGTTAGTAAAGCGTCTGGAATGTTGCACCCGAGTACCATGGGAGGAAAACTGAGACATATTTGAACACGTCTCCCGTACACATGGTTGATCATACTCTGGGTTCCACATGCATGTTTTAGCTGAAGGAAGAATACCTTAAACCTGGAGAGTTGAGACCCGTGTAATGGGTACCATGCAATATGACTTCAAAGGGTCTTCATTTGCTCACCGAACATCTCCAATCCTATCACTGCTGCGTTTATGCCCCTGTACACATGCTTGATTCTCTTTTGGAGACATAGCAATCCATAGGTTTTAAGATACTTACTAGTCAGGTACATTCTTAGGCGTTTAATATGGGGTTTTGAGTCCATTTCGTTGAGCAAGGAGTAGCTCTTGTCTATTCCATATTTGGCTTAAGGAACTTTATCTGTGCTCATTTCAATCTCTGGTTTTATGCAGCACCCCAACTCACCTTTCCCCTTAAGCAAGAATAAGTTGGTTTTCTAAATTTGAGACCCTGTTCTGTTCTGTAATTCAGTTCCTGTGTAGCCAAGTTTACATTCCGTGTATTACTGATATCTTATGATGTTTCTTTTTCTGTGTGACTTATTTCAGTTAGAATCATCGTACCTGAATCCACTCATTATGCTGCTACGGGCCTGATGACATAGATTTCATTGCTGAGTGATACTGCATTGTACGTAAGTACCACAAGTTCTTTATCCATTTTTCACTTTCTGTGATATTGAACTTGTATGGTAAACGAGGTTCTTGTAAACAGAGGCGTCCCAAACTTTGGGGTGGCTGTGTCTTTTTGATTTTAATTTTCCTAAGCTATAGGACAATAAGTGGAAGTGCCCTAGGCTCTGTTGCTTTGATTTTTAGATGTTTCAGGAAACACCATACACTTCCCCTGAGTGTCTGTTGGCAATTTACATCCCGCCCATCAGCATAACAAGGCTCCCAGTTCTCCATGGCCTGTCCTGCCTTTCTGGATTTTACACTTTTTTCAGATGGTCCTTTTGACCGGGGGGAAGTGAGACTTCATTGTAGTGCAGATTTCCTTTGCAAGCTTGCTTGGTTGGCCAAAAAGTGCGTATGTGTTTTTTCCTGAATATATTCAGGAAAAAACGCATACGCCATTTTTGGCCAAGTGCATCATTGTGGACGTTCTGCCTCTTTTCCTATGCTTTCAATGCAATTCCAGTCTACCTCCTGAAATCGGTTTCCGGCAATTCTGCCCCGCTTTCAAGTCCTCTTGGCAGCCTTACTTCAGTCTATTTTTGGACGATAGCTGTCATTTATAACTCTGCAGGTTTGTGAATTACAGTGCCCCTGAGCTCCTTTCTTCAACTCGCTTTCTTGTGAGCTGGCCGCAACACCGCAGGATGGCTTCAGGCCCTAATGTGGTTCCGGCATGGCACGCTGAGCATTTGGTTAATTCCTCTTCCTGGTGGGAAATGAGAGTTAAATTTGCCCGTTCAGACACCTCCAGGTAGTCTCTCATTGGTTCTCGCTATTCCTGTTCATCTTCCGCAGAAATTGCAAACTGGGCCAAACAGGAGGTTAAAGGCACTGACTCTCCAAGTAGGGAGAGTGTTAGTAAAGCATCTGCAATGTTGCACCCGAGTACCAGGGGAGGAAAACTGAGACATATTTGAACACGTCTCCCGTTCACACCGTTGATCATACTCTGGGTTCCACATGCATGTTTTAGCTGAAGAAAGAATACCTTAAACCTGGAGAGTTGAAACCCGTGGAATGGGTACCATGCAATATGACTTCAAAGGGTCTTCATTTGCTCACCGAACCTCTCCAATCCTATCACTGCTGCGTTTATGCCGCTGTACACACGCTTGATTCTCTTTTGGAGACATAGCCATCCATAGGTTTTAAGATACTTACTAGTCAGGTACATTCTTAGGCGTTTAATATGGGGTGTTGAGTCCATTTCGTTGAGCAAGGAGTAGCTCTTGTCTATTCCATATTTGGCTTAAGGAACTTTATCTGTGCTCATTTCAATCTCTGGTTTTATGCAGCACCCCAGCTCACCTTCCCCGTTAAGCAAGCGTAAGTTGGTTTTCTAAACTTGAGGCACTGTTCTGTTTTGTAATTCAGTTCATGTGTAGCCAAGTTCACATTCTGTGTATTAGTGATACCTTATGATGTTTCTTTTCTGTGTGACTTATTTCAGTTCGAATCATCATACCTGAATCCACTCATTATGCTGCTACGGGCCTGATGACATAGATTTCATTGCTGAGTGATATTGCATTGTACGTAAGTACCACAACTTCTTTATCCATTTTTCACTTTCTGTGATATTGAACTTGTACGGTAAACGAGGTTCTTGTAAACAGAGGCGTCCCAAACTTTGGGGTGGCTGTGTCTTTTTGATTTTAATTTCCCTAAGCTATAGGACCATAAGTGGAAGTGCCCTAGGTTCTGTTGCTTTGTTTTTTAGATGTTTCAGGAAACACCATACACTTCTCCCGAGTGGTTGTTGGCAATTTACATCCTGCCCATCAGCATAACAAGGCTCCCAGTTCTCCATGGCCTGTCCTGCCTTTCTGGATTTTACACTTTTTTCAGATGGCCCTTTTGACCGGGGGGAAGTGAGACTTCATTGTAGTGCAGATTTCCTTTGCAAGCTTGCTTGGTTGGCCAAAAAGGGCGTATGCGTTTTTTCCTGAATATATTCAGGAAAAAACGCATACGCCCTTTTTGGCCAAGTGCATCATTGTGGACGTTCTGCCTCTTTTCCTATGCTTTCAATGCAATTCCAGTCTACCTCCTGAAATCGGTTTCCTGCAATTCTGCCCCACTTTCAAGTCCTCTTGGCAGCCTTACTTCAGTCTATTTTTGGACGATAGCTGTCATTTATAACTCTGCAGGTTTGTGAATTACAGTGTCCCTGAGCTCCTTTCTTCAACTTGCTTTCTTGTGACCTGGCCGCAACACCGCAGGATGGCTTCAGGCCCTAATCTGGTTCCGGCACGGCACGCTGAGCCTTTGGTTATTTCCTCTTCATGGTGGGAAATGAGAGTTAAATTTGCCCGTCCAGACACCTCCAGCTAGTCTCTCATTGGTTCTCGCTATTCCTGTTCATCTTCCGCAGAAATTGCAAACTGGGCCAAACAGGAGGTTAAAGGCGCTGACTCTCCAAGTGGGGAGAGTGTTAGTAAAGCGTCTGGAATGTTGCACCCGAGTACCATGGGAGGAAAACTGAGACATATTTGAACACGTCTCCCGATCACATGGTTGATCATACTCTGGGTTCCACATGCATGTTTTAGCTGAAGGAAGAATACCTTAAACCTGGAGAGTTGAGACCCGTGTAATGGGTACCATGCAATATGACTTCAAAGGGTCTTCATTTGCTCACCGAACATCTCCAATCCTATCACTGCTGCGTTTATGCCCCTGTACACATGCTTGATTCTCTTTTGGAGACATAGCAATCCATAGGTTTTAAGATACTTACTAGTCAGGTACATTCTTAGGCGTTTAATATGGGGTTTTGAGTCCATTTCGTTGAGCAAGGAGTAGCTCTTGTCTATTCCATATTTGGCTTAAGGAACTTTATCTGTGCTCATTTCAATCTCTGGTTTTATGCAGCACCCCAACTCACCTTTCCCCTTAAGCAAGAATAAGTTGGTTTTCTAAATTTGAGACCCTGTTCTGTTCTGTAATTCAGTTCCTGTGTAGCCAAGTTTACATTCCGTGTATTACTGATATCTTATGATGTTTCTTTTTCTGTGTGACTTATTTCAGTTAGAATCATCGTACCTGAATCCACTCATTATGCTGCTACGGGCCTGATGACATAGATTTCATTGCTGAGTGATACTGCATTGTACGTAAGTACCACAAGTTCTTTATCCATTTTTCACTTTCTGTGATATTGAACTTGTATGGTAAACGAGGTTCTTGTAAACAGAGGCGTCCCAAACTTTGGGGTGGCTGTGTCTTTTTGATTTTAATTTTCCTAAGCTATAGGACAATAAGTGGAAGTGCCCTAGGCTCTGTTGCTTTGTTTTTTAGATGTTTCAGGAAACACCATACACTTCCCCTGAGTGTCTGTTGGCAATTTACATCCCGCCCATCAGCATAACAAGGCTCCCAGTTCTCCATGGCCTGTCCTGCCTTTCTGGATTTTACACTTTTTTCAGATGGTCCTTTTGACCGGGGGGAAGTGAGACTTCATTGTAGTGCAGATTTCCTTTGCAAGCTTGCTTGGTTGGCCAAAAAGTGCGTATGTGTTTTTTCCTGAATATATTCAGGAAAAAACGCATACGCCATTTTTGGCCAAGTGCATCATTGTGGACGTTCTGCCTCTTTTCCTATGCTTTCAATGCAATTCCAGTCTACCTCCTGAAATCGGTTTCCGGCAATTCTGCCCCGCTTTCAAGTCCTCTTGGCAGCCTTACTTCAGTCTATTTTTGGACGATAGCTGTCATTTATAACTCTGCAGGTTTGTGAATTACAGTGCCCCTGAGCTCCTTTCTTCAACTCGCTTTCTTGTGAGCTGGCCGCAACACCGCAGGATGGCTTCAGGCCCTAATGTGGTTCCGGCATGGCACGCTGAGCATTTGGTTAATTCCTCTTCCTGGTGGGAAATGAGAGTTAAATTTGCCCGTTCAGACACCTCCAGGTAGTCTCTCATTGGTTCTCGCTATTCCTGTTCATCTTCCGCAGAAATTGCAAACTGGGCCAAACAGGAGGTTAAAGGCACTGACTCTCCAAGTAGGGAGAGTGTTAGTAAAGCATCTGCAATGTTGCACCCGAGTACCAGGGGAGGAAAACTGAGACATATTTGAACACGTCTCCCGTTCACACCGTTGATCATACTCTGGGTTCCACATGCATGTTTTAGCTGAAGAAAGAATACCTTAAACCTGGAGAGTTGAAACCCGTGGAATGGGTACCATGCAATATGACTTCAAAGGGTCTTCATTTGCTCACCGAACCTCTCCAATCCTATCACTGCTGCGTTTATGCCGCTGTACACACGCTTGATTCTCTTTTGGAGACATAGCCATCCATAGGTTTTAAGATACTTACTAGTCAGGTACATTCTTAGGCGTTTAATATGGGGTGTTGAGTCCATTTCGTTGAGCAAGGAGTAGCTCTTGTCTATTCCATATTTGGCTTAAGGAACTTTATCTGTGCTCATTTCAATCTCTGGTTTTATGCAGCACCCCAGCTCACCTTCCCCGTTAAGCAAGCGTAAGTTGGTTTTCTAAACTTGAGGCACTGTTCTGTTTTGTAATTCAGTTCATGTGTAGCCAAGTTCACATTCTGTGTATTAGTGATACCTTATGATGTTTCTTTTCTGTGTGACTTATTTCAGTTCGAATCATCATACCTGAATCCACTCATTATGCTGCTACGGGCCTGATGACATAGATTTCATTGCTGAGTGATATTGCATTGTACGTAAGTACCACAACTTCTTTATCCATTTTTCACTTTCTGTGATATTGAACTTGTACGGTAAACGAGGTTCTTGTAAACAGAGGCGTCCCAAACTTTGGGGTGGCTGTGTCTTTTTGATTTTAATTTCCCTAAGCTATAGGACCATAAGTGGAAGTGCCCTAGGTTCTGTTGCTTTGTTTTTTAGATGTTTCAGGAAACACCATACACTTCTCCCGAGTGGTTGTTGGCAATTTACATCCTGCCCATCAGCATAACAAGGCTCCCAGTTCTCCATGGCCTGTCCTGCCTTTCTGGATTTTACACTTTTTTCAGATGGCCCTTTTGACCGGGGGGAAGTGAGACTTCATTGTAGTGCAGATTTCCTTTGCAAGCTTGCTTGGTTGGCCAAAAAGGGCGTATGCGTTTTTTCCTGAATATATTCAGGAAAAAACGCATACGCCCTTTTTGGCCAAGTGCATCATTGTGGACGTTCTGCCTCTTTTCCTATGCTTTCAATGCAATTCCAGTCTACCTCCTGAAATCGGTTTCCTGCAATTCTGCCCCACTTTCAAGTCCTCTTGGCAGCCTTACTTCAGTCTATTTTTGGACGATAGCTGTCATTTATAACTCTGCAGGTTTGTGAATTACAGTGTCCCTGAGCTCCTTTCTTCAACTTGCTTTCTTGTGACCTGGCCGCAACACCGCAGGATGGCTTCAGGCCCTAATCTGGTTCCGGCACGGCACGCTGAGCCTTTGGTTATTTCCTCTTCATGGTGGGAAATGAGAGTTAAATTTGCCCGTCCAGACACCTCCAGCTAGTCTCTCATTGGTTCTCGCTATTCCTGTTCATCTTCCGCAGAAATTGCAAACTGGGCCAAACAGGAGGTTAAAGGCGCTGACTCTCCAAGTGGGGAGAGTGTTAGTAAAGCGTCTGGAATGTTGCACCCGAGTACCATGGGAGGAAAACTGAGACATATTTGAACACGTCTCCCGTACACATGGTTGATCATACTCTGGGTTCCACATGCATGTTTTAGCTGAAGGAAGAATACCTTAAACCTGGAGAGTTGAGACCCGTGTAATGGGTACCATGCAATATGACTTCAAAGGGTCTTCATTTGCTCACCGAACATCTCCAATCCTATCACTGCTGCGTTTATGCCCCTGTACACATGCTTGATTCTCTTTTGGAGACATAGCAATCCATAGGTTTTAAGATACTTACTAGTCAGGTACATTCTTAGGCGTTTAATATGGGGTTTTGAGTCCATTTCGTTGAGCAAGGAGTAGCTCTTGTCTATTCCATATTTGGCTTAAGGAACTTTATCTGTGCTCATTTCAATCTCTGGTTTTATGCAGCACCCCAACTCACCTTTCCCCTTAAGCAAGAATAAGTTGGTTTTCTAAATTTGAGACCCTGTTCTGTTCTGTAATTCAGTTCCTGTGTAGCCAAGTTTACATTCCGTGTATTACTGATATCTTATGATGTTTCTTTTTCTGTGTGACTTATTTCAGTTAGAATCATCGTACCTGAATCCACTCATTATGCTGCTACGGGCCTGATGACATAGATTTCATTGCTGAGTGATACTGCATTGTACGTAAGTACCACAAGTTCTTTATCCATTTTTCACTTTCTGTGATATTGAACTTGTATGGTAAACGAGGTTCTTGTAAACAGAGGCGTCCCAAACTTTGGGGTGGCTGTGTCTTTTTGATTTTAATTTTCCTAAGCTATAGGACAATAAGTGGAAGTGCCCTAGGCTCTGTTGCTTTGTTTTTTAGATGTTTCAGGAAACACCATACACTTCCCCTGAGTGTCTGTTGGCAATTTACATCCCGCCCATCAGCATAACAAGGCTCCCAGTTCTCCATGGCCTGTCCTGCCTTTCTGGATTTTACACTTTTTTCAGATGGTCCTTTTGACCGGGGGGAAGTGAGACTTCATTGTAGTGCAGATTTCCTTTGCAAGCTTGCTTGGTTGGCCAAAAAGTGCGTATGTGTTTTTTCCTGAATATATTCAGGAAAAAACGCATACGCCATTTTTGGCCAAGTGCATCATTGTGGACGTTCTGCCTCTTTTCCTATGCTTTCAATGCAATTCCAGTCTACCTCCTGAAATCGGTTTCCGGCAATTCTGCCCCGCTTTCAAGTCCTCTTGGCAGCCTTACTTCAGTCTATTTTTGGACGATAGCTGTCATTTATAACTCTGCAGGTTTGTGAATTACAGTGCCCCTGAGCTCCTTTCTTCAACTCGCTTTCTTGTGAGCTGGCCGCAACACCGCAGGATGGCTTCAGGCCCTAATGTGGTTCCGGCATGGCACGCTGAGCATTTGGTTAATTCCTCTTCCTGGTGGGAAATGAGAGTTAAATTTGCCCGTTCAGACACCTCCAGGTAGTCTCTCATTGGTTCTCGCTATTCCTGTTCATCTTCCGCAGAAATTGCAAACTGGGCCAAACAGGAGGTTAAAGGCACTGACTCTCCAAGTAGGGAGAGTGTTAGTAAAGCATCTGCAATGTTGCACCCGAGTACCAGGGGAGGAAAACTGAGACATATTTGAACACGTCTCCCGTTCACACCGTTGATCATACTCTGGGTTCCACATGCATGTTTTAGCTGAAGAAAGAATACCTTAAACCTGGAGAGTTGAAACCCGTGGAATGGGTACCATGCAATATGACTTCAAAGGGTCTTCATTTGCTCACCGAACCTCTCCAATCCTATCACTGCTGCGTTTATGCCGCTGTACACACGCTTGATTCTCTTTTGGAGACATAGCCATCCATAGGTTTTAAGATACTTACTAGTCAGGTACATTCTTAGGCGTTTAATATGGGGTGTTGAGTCCATTTCGTTGAGCAAGGAGTAGCTCTTGTCTATTCCATATTTGGCTTAAGGAACTTTATCTGTGCTCATTTCAATCTCTGGTTTTATGCAGCACCCCAGCTCACCTTCCCCGTTAAGCAAGCGTAAGTTGGTTTTCTAAACTTGAGGCACTGTTCTGTTTTGTAATTCAGTTCATGTGTAGCCAAGTTCACATTCTGTGTATTAGTGATACCTTATGATGTTTCTTTTTCTGTGTGACTTATTTCAGTTAGAATCATCATACCTGAATCCACTCATTGTGCTGCTAAGGGCCTGATGACATAGATTTCATTGCTGAGTGATATTGCTTTGTAAGTGAATACCACAACTTCTTTATCCATTTTTCACTTTCTGCGATGTTGAACTTGTACTGTAAATGAGGTTCTTGTAAACAGAGCCGTTCCAAACTTTGGGGTGGCTGTGTCTTTTTGATTTTAATTTCCCTAAGCAATAGGACCATAATTGGAAGTGCCCTAGGATCTGTTGCTTTGTTTTTTAGATGTTTCAGGAAACACCATACACTTCTCCCGAGTGTCTGTTGGCAATTTACATCCCGCCCATCAGCATAACAAGGCTCCCAGTTCTCAATGGCCTGTTGCCTTTCTGGATTTTACAATTTTTTCAGATGGCCCTTTTGACCGGGGGGAAGTGAGACTTCATTGTAGTGCAGATTTCCTTTGCAAGCTTGCTTGGTTGGCCAAAAAGGGCGTATGCGTTTTTTCCTGAATATATTCAGGAAAAAACGCATACGCCCTTTTTGGCCAAGTGCATCATTGTGGACGTTCTGCCTCTTTTCCTGTGCTTTCAATGCAATTCCAGTCTACCTCCTGAAATCGGTTTCCTGCAATTCTGCCCCGCTTTCAAGTCCTCTTGGCAGCCTTACTTCAGTCTATTTTTGGACGATAGCTGTCATTTATAACTCTGCAGGTTTGTGAATTACAGTGCCCCTGAGCTCCTTTCTTCAACTCGCTTTCTTGTGAGCTGGCCGCAACACCGCAGGATGGCTTCAGGCCCTAATCTTGTTCCGGCACGGCATGCTGAGCCTTTGGTTAATTCCTCTTCCTGGTGGGAAATAAGAGTTAAATTTGCCCGTCCAGACACCTCCAGCTAGCCTCTCATTGGTTCTCGCTATTCCTGTTCATCTTCCGCAGAAATTGCAAACTGGGACAAACAGGAGTTTAAAGGGACTGACTCTCCAAGTCGGGAGAGTGTTAGTAAAGCGTCTGGAATGTTGCACCCGAGTACCAGGGGAGGAAAACTGAGACATATTTGAACACGTCTCCCGTTCACATGGTTGATCATACTCTGGGTTCCACATGCATGTTTTAGCTGAAGGAAGAATACCTTAAACCTGGGTAGTTGAGACCCGTGTAATGGGTACCATGCAATATGACTTCAAAGGGTCTTCATTTGCTCACCGAACCTCTCCAATCCTATCACTGCTGTGTTTATGCCCCTGTACACACGCTTGATTCTCTTTTGGAGACATAGCAATCCCTAGGTTTTAAGATACTTACTAGTCAGGTACATTCTTAGGAGTTTAATATGCGGTGTTGAGTCCATTTCGTTGAGCAAGGAGTAGCTCTTGTCTATTCCATATTTGGCTTAAGGAACTTTATCTGTGCTCATTTCAATCTCTGGTTTTAGGCAGCACCCCAACTCACCTTTACCCTTAAGCAAGCATAAGTTGGTTTTCTAAATTTGAGACCCTGTTCTGTTCTGTAATTCAGTTCCTGTGTAGCCAAGTTTACATTCCGTGTATTACTGATATCTTATGATGTTTCTTTTTCTGTGTGACTTATTTCAGTTAGAATCATCATACCTGAATCCACTCATTGTGCTGCTAAGTGCCTGATGACATAGATTTCATTGCTGAGTGATATTGCTTTGTAAGTAAATACCACAACTTCTTTATCCATTTTTCACTTTCTGTGATGTTGAACTTGTACTGTAAACGAGGTTCTTGTAAACAGAGCCGTTCAAAATTTTGTGGTGGCTGTGTCTTTTTGATTTTAATTTCCCTAAGCTATAGGACCATAAGTGGAAGTGCCCTATGTTCTGTTGCTTTGTTTTTTAGAATTTTCAGGAAACACCATACACTTCTCCCGAGTGGTTGTTGGCAATTTACATCCCGCCCTTCAGCATAACAAGGCTCCCAGTTCTCCATGGCCTGTCCTGCCTTTCTAGATTTTACACTTTTTTCAGATGGCCCTTTTGACCGGGGGGAAGTGAGACTTCATTGTAGTGCAGATTTCCTTTGCAAGCTTGCTTGGTTGGCCAAAAAGGGCGTATGCGTTTTTTCCTGAATATATTCAGGAAAAAACGCATACGCCCTTTTTGGCCAAGTGCATCATTGTGGACGTTCTGCCTCTTTTCCTATGCTTTCAATGCAATTCCAGTCTACCTCCTGAAATCGGTTTCCTGCAATTCTGCCCCGCTTTCAAGTCCTCTTGGCAGCCTTACTTCAGTATACTTTTGGACGATAGCTGTCATTTATAACTCTGCAGGTTTGTGAATTACAGTGCCCCTGAGCTCCTTTCTTCAACTCGATTTCTTGTGAGCTGGCCGAAACACCGCAGGATGCCTTCAGGACCTAATCTGGTTCCGGCACGGCATGCTGAGCCTTTGGTTAATTCCTCTTCCTGGTGGGAAATGAGAGTTAAATTTGCCCGTCCAGACACCTCCAGCTAGTCTCTCATTGGTTCTCGCTATTCCTGTACATCTTCCGCAGAAATTGCAAACTGGGCCAAACAGGAGGTTAAAGGGACTGACTCTCCAAGTCGGGAGAGTGTTAGTAAAGCGTCTGGAATGTTGCACCCGAGTACCAGGGTACGAAAACTGAGACATATTTGAACACGTCTCCCGATCACACGGTTGATCATACTCTAGGTTCCACATGCATGTTTTAGCTGAAGGAAGAATACCTTAAACCTGGAGAGTTGAGACCCGTGTAATGGGTACCATGCAATATGACTTCAAAGGGTCTTCATTTGCTCACCGAACCTCTCCAATCCTATCACTGCTGCGTTTATGCCCCTGTACACATGCTCGATTCTCTTTTGGAGACATAGCAATCCATAGGTTTTACGATACTTACTAGTCAGGTACATTCTTAGGCGTTTAATATGCGGTGTTGAGTCCATTTCGTTGAGCAAGGAGTAGCTCTTGTCTATTACATATTTGACTTAAGGAACTTTATCTGTGCTCATTTCAATCTCTGGTTTTATGCAGCACCCCAACTCACCTTTACCCTTAAGCAAGCATAAGTTGGTTTTCTAAATTTGAGACCCTGTTCTGTTCTGTAATTCAGTTCCTGTGTAGCCAAGTTTACATTCCGTGTATTAGTGATATCTTATGATGTTTCTTTTTCTGTGTGACTTATTTCAGTTAGAATCATCATACCTGAATCCACTCATTGTGCTGCTAAGGGCCTGATGACACAGTTTTCATTGCTGAGTGATATTGCTTTGTAAGTAAATACCACAACTTCTTTATCCATTTTTCACTTTCTGCGATGTTGAACTTGTACGGTAAACGAGGTTCTTGTAAACGGAGGCGTCCCAAACTTTGGGGTGGCTGTGTCTTTTTGATTTTAATTTCCCTAAGCTATAGGACAATAAGTGGAAGTGCCCTAGGCTCTGTTGCTTTGTTTTTTAGATGTTTCAGGAAACACCATACACTTCTCCCGAGTGTCTGTTGGCAATTTACATCCCGCCCATCAGCATAACAAGGCTCCCAGTTCTCCATGGCCTGTCCTGCCTTTCTGGATTTTACACTTTTTTCAGATGGTCCTTTTGACCGGGGGGAAGTGAGACTTCATTGTAGTGCAGATTTCCTTTGCAAGTTTGCTTGGTTGGCCAAAAAGGGCGTATGCGTTTTTTTCCTGAATATATTCAGGAAAAAACCGCATACGCCCTTTTTGGCCAAGTGCATCATTGTGGACGTTCTGCCTCTTTTCCTATGATTTCAATGCAATTCCAGTCTACCTCCTGAAATCGGTTTCCGGCAATTCTGCCCCGCTTTCAAGTCCTCTTGGCAGCCTTACTTCAGTCTATTTTTGGATGATAGCTGTCATTTATAACTCTGCAGGTTTGTGAATTACAGTGCCCCTGAGCTCCTTTCTTCAACTCGCTTTCTTGTGAGCTGGCCGCAACACCGCAGGATGGCTTCAGGCCCTAATGTGGTTCCGGCATGGCACGCTGAGCATTTGGTTAATTCCTCTTCCTGGTGGGAAATGAGAGTTAAATTTGCCCGTTCAGACACCTCCAGGTAGTCTCTCATTGGTTCTCGCTATTCCTGTTCATCTTCCGCAGAAATTGCAAACTGGGCCAAACAGGAGGTTAAAGGCACTGACTCTCCAAGTAGGGAGAGTGTTAGTAAAGCATCTGCAATGTTGCACCCGAGTACCAGGGGAGGAAAACTGAGACATATTTGAACACGTCTCCCGTTCACACCGTTGATCATACTCTGGGTTCCACATGCATGTTTTAGCTGAAGAAAGAATACCTTAAACCTGGAGAGTTGAAACCCGTGGAATGGGTACCATGCAATATGACTTCAAAGGGTCTTCATTTGCTCACCGAACCTCTCCAATCCTATCACTGCTGCGTTTATGCCGCTGTACACACGCTTGATTCTCTTTTGGAGACATAGCCATCCATAGGTTTTAAGATACTTACTAGTCAGGTACATTCTTAGGCGTTTAATATGGGGTGTTGAGTCCATTTCGTTGAGCAAGGAGTAGCTCTTGTCTATTCCATATTTGGCTTAAGGAACTTTATCTGTGCTCATTTCAATCTCTGGTTTTATGCAGCACCCCAGCTCACCTTCCCCGTTAAGCAAGCGTAAGTTGGTTTTCTAAACTTGAGGCACTGTTCTGTTTTGTAATTCAGTTCATGTGTAGCCAAGTTCACATTCTGTGTATTAGTGATACCTTATGATGTTTCTTTTCTGTGTGACTTATTTCAGTTCGAATCATCATACCTGAATCCACTCATTATGCTGCTACGGGCCTGATGACATAGATTTCATTGCTGAGTGATATTGCATTGTACGTAAGTACCACAACTTCTTTATCCATTTTTCACTTTCTGTGATATTGAACTTGTACGGTAAACGAGGTTCTTGTAAACAGAGGCGTCCCAAACTTTGGGGTGGCTGTGTCTTTTTGATTTTAATTTCCCTAAGCTATAGGACCATAAGTGGAAGTGCCCTAGGTTCTGTTGCTTTGTTTTTTAGATGTTTCAGGAAACACCATACACTTCTCCCGAGTGGTTGTTGGCAATTTACATCCTGCCCATCAGCATAACAAGGCTCCCAGTTCTCCATGGCCTGTCCTGCCTTTCTGGATTTTACACTTTTTTCAGATGGCCCTTTTGACCGGGGGGAAGTGAGACTTCATTGTAGTGCAGATTTCCTTTGCAAGCTTGCTTGGTTGGCCAAAAAGGGCGTATGCGTTTTTTCCTGAATATATTCAGGAAAAAACGCATACGCCCTTTTTGGCCAAGTGCATCATTGTGGACGTTCTGCCTCTTTTCCTATGCTTTCAATGCAATTCCAGTCTACCTCCTGAAATCGGTTTCCTGCAATTCTGCCCCACTTTCAAGTCCTCTTGGCAGCCTTACTTCAGTCTATTTTTGGACGATAGCTGTCATTTATAACTCTGCAGGTTTGTGAATTACAGTGTCCCTGAGCTCCTTTCTTCAACTTGCTTTCTTGTGACCTGGCCGCAACACCGCAGGATGGCTTCAGGCCCTAATCTGGTTCCGGCACGGCACGCTGAGCCTTTGGTTATTTCCTCTTCATGGTGGGAAATGAGAGTTAAATTTGCCCGTCCAGACACCTCCAGCTAGTCTCTCATTGGTTCTCGCTATTCCTGTTCATCTTCCGCAGAAATTGCAAACTGGGCCAAACAGGAGGTTAAAGGCGCTGACTCTCCAAGTGGGGAGAGTGTTAGTAAAGCGTCTGGAATGTTGCACCCGAGTACCATGGGAGGAAAACTGAGACATATTTGAACACGTCTCCCGTACACATGGTTGATCATACTCTGGGTTCCACATGCATGTTTTAGCTGAAGGAAGAATACCTTAAACCTGGAGAGTTGAGACCCGTGTAATGGGTACCATGCAATATGACTTCAAAGGGTCTTCATTTGCTCACCGAACATCTCCAATCCTATCACTGCTGCGTTTATGCCCCTGTACACATGCTTGATTCTCTTTTGGAGACATAGCAATCCATAGGTTTTAAGATACTTACTAGTCAGGTACATTCTTAGGCGTTTAATATGGGGTTTTGAGTCCATTTCGTTGAGCAAGGAGTAGCTCTTGTCTATTCCATATTTGGCTTAAGGAACTTTATCTGTGCTCATTTCAATCTCTGGTTTTATGCAGCACCCCAACTCACCTTTCCCCTTAAGCAAGAATAAGTTGGTTTTCTAAATTTGAGACCCTGTTCTGTTCTGTAATTCAGTTCCTGTGTAGCCAAGTTTACATTCCGTGTATTACTGATATCTTATGATGTTTCTTTTTCTGTGTGACTTATTTCAGTTAGAATCATCGTACCTGAATCCACTCATTATGCTGCTACGGGCCTGATGACATAGATTTCATTGCTGAGTGATACTGCATTGTACGTAAGTACCACAAGTTCTTTATCCATTTTTCACTTTCTGTGATATTGAACTTGTATGGTAAACGAGGTTCTTGTAAACAGAGGCGTCCCAAACTTTGGGGTGGCTGTGTCTTTTTGATTTTAATTTTCCTAAGCTATAGGACAATAAGTGGAAGTGCCCTAGGCTCTGTTGCTTTGTTTTTTAGATGTTTCAGGAAACACCATACACTTCCCCTGAGTGTCTGTTGGCAATTTACATCCCGCCCATCAGCATAACAAGGCTCCCAGTTCTCCATGGCCTGTCCTGCCTTTCTGGATTTTACACTTTTTTCAGATGGTCCTTTTGACCGGGGGGAAGTGAGACTTCATTGTAGTGCAGATTTCCTTTGCAAGCTTGCTTGGTTGGCCAAAAAGTGCGTATGTGTTTTTTCCTGAATATATTCAGGAAAAAACGCATACGCCATTTTTGGCCAAGTGCATCATTGTGGACGTTCTGCCTCTTTTCCTATGCTTTCAATGCAATTCCAGTCTACCTCCTGAAATCGGTTTCCGGCAATTCTGCCCCGCTTTCAAGTCCTCTTGGCAGCCTTACTTCAGTCTATTTTTGGACGATAGCTGTCATTTATAACTCTGCAGGTTTGTGAATTACAGTGCCCCTGAGCTCCTTTCTTCAACTCGCTTTCTTGTGAGCTGGCCACAACACCGCAGGATGGCTTCAGGCCCTAATGTGGTTCCGGCATGGCACGCTGAGCATTTGGTTAATTCCTCTTCCTGGTGGGAAATGAGAGTTAAATTTGCCCGTTCAGACACCTCCAGGTAGTCTCTCATTGGTTCTCGCTATTCCTGTTCATCTTCCGCAGAAATTGCAAACTGGGCCAAACAGGAGGTTAAAGGCACTGACTCTCCAAGTAGGGAGAGTGTTAGTAAAGCATCTGCAATGTTGCACCCGAGTACCAGGGGAGGAAAACTGAGACATATTTGAACACGTCTCCCGTTCACACCGTTGATCATACTCTGGGTTCCACATGCATGTTTTAGCTGAAGAAAGAATACCTTAAACCTGGAGAGTTGAAACCCGTGGAATGGGTACCATGCAATATGACTTCAAAGGGTCTTCATTTGCTCACCGAACCTCTCCAATCCTATCACTGCTGCGTTTATGCCGCTGTACACACGCTTGATTCTCTTTTGGAGACATAGCCATCCATAGGTTTTAAGATACTTACTAGTCAGGTACATTCTTAGGCGTTTAATATGGGGTGTTGAGTCCATTTCGTTGAGCAAGGAGTAGCTCTTGTCTATTCCATATTTGGCTTAAGGAACTTTATCTGTGCTCATTTCAATCTCTGGTTTTATGCAGCACCCCAGCTCACCTTCCCCGTTAAGCAAGCGTAAGTTGGTTTTCTAAACTTGAGGCACTGTTCTGTTTTGTAATTCAGTTCATGTGTAGCCAAGTTCACATTCTGTGTATTAGTGATACCTTATGATGTTTCTTTTCTGTGTGACTTATTTCAGTTCGAATCATCATACCTGAATCCACTCATTATGCTGCTACGGGCCTGATGACATAGATTTCATTGCTGAGTGATATTGCATTGTACGTAAGTACCACAACTTCTTTATCCATTTTTCACTTTCTGTGATATTGAACTTGTACGGTAAACGAGGTTCTTGTAAACAGAGGCGTCCCAAACTTTGGGGTGGCTGTGTCTTTTTGATTTTAATTTCCCTAAGCTATAGGACCATAAGTGGAAGTGCCCTAGGTTCTGTTGCTTTGTTTTTTAGATGTTTCAGGAAACACCATACACTTCTCCCGAGTGGTTGTTGGCAATTTACATCCTGCCCATCAGCATAACAAGGCTCCCAGTTCTCCATGGCCTGTCCTGCCTTTCTGGATTTTACACTTTTTTCAGATGGCCCTTTTGACCGGGGGGAAGTGAGACTTCATTGTAGTGCAGATTTCCTTTGCAAGCTTGCTTGGTTGGCCAAAAAGGGCGTATGCGTTTTTTCCTGAATATATTCAGGAAAAAACGCATACGCCCTTTTTGGCCAAGTGCATCATTGTGGACGTTCTGCCTCTTTTCCTATGCTTTCAATGCAATTCCAGTCTACCTCCTGAAATCGGTTTCCTGCAATTCTGCCCCACTTTCAAGTCCTCTTGGCAGCCTTACTTCAGTCTATTTTTGGACGATAGCTGTCATTTATAACTCTGCAGGTTTGTGAATTACAGTGTCCCTGAGCTCCTTTCTTCAACTTGCTTTCTTGTGACCTGGCCGCAACACCGCAGGATGGCTTCAGGCCCTAATCTGGTTCCGGCACGGCACGCTGAGCCTTTGGTTATTTCCTCTTCATGGTGGGAAATGAGAGTTAAATTTGCCCGTCCAGACACCTCCAGCTAGTCTCTCATTGGTTCTCGCTATTCCTGTTCATCTTCCGCAGAAATTGCAAACTGGGCCAAACAGGAGGTTAAAGGCGCTGACTCTCCAAGTGGGGAGAGTGTTAGTAAAGCGTCTGGAATGTTGCACCCGAGTACCATGGGAGGAAAACTGAGACATATTTGAACACGTCTCCCGTACACATGGTTGATCATACTCTGGGTTCCACATGCATGTTTTAGCTGAAGGAAGAATACCTTAAACCTGGAGAGTTGAGACCCGTGTAATGGGTACCATGCAATATGACTTCAAAGGGTCTTCATTTGCTCACCGAACATCTCCAATCCTATCACTGCTGCGTTTATGCCCCTGTACACATGCTTGATTCTCTTTTGGAGACATAGCAATCCATAGGTTTTAAGATACTTACTAGTCAGGTACATTCTTAGGCGTTTAATATGGGGTTTTGAGTCCATTTCGTTGAGCAAGGAGTAGCTCTTGTCTATTCCATATTTGGCTTAAGGAACTTTATCTGTGCTCATTTCAATCTCTGGTTTTATGCAGCACCCCAACTCACCTTTCCCCTTAAGCAAGAATAAGTTGGTTTTCTAAATTTGAGACCCTGTTCTGTTCTGTAATTCAGTTCCTGTGTAGCCAAGTTTACATTCCGTGTATTACTGATATCTTATGATGTTTCTTTTTCTGTGTGACTTATTTCAGTTAGAATCATCGTACCTGAATCCACTCATTATGCTGCTACGGGCCTGATGACATAGATTTCATTGCTGAGTGATACTGCATTGTACGTAAGTACCACAAGTTCTTTATCCATTTTTCACTTTCTGTGATATTGAACTTGTATGGTAAACGAGGTTCTTGTAAACAGAGGCGTCCCAAACTTTGGGGTGGCTGTGTCTTTTTGATTTTAATTTTCCTAAGCTATAGGACAATAAGTGGAAGTGCCCTAGGCTCTGTTGCTTTGTTTTTTAGATGTTTCAGGAAACACCATACACTTCCCCTGAGTGTCTGTTGGCAATTTACATCCCGCCCATCAGCATAACAAGGCTCCCAGTTCTCCATGGCCTGTCCTGCCTTTCTGGATTTTACACTTTTTTCAGATGGTCCTTTTGACCGGGGGGAAGTGAGACTTCATTGTAGTGCAGATTTCCTTTGCAAGCTTGCTTGGTTGGCCAAAAAGTGCGTATGTGTTTTTTCCTGAATATATTCAGGAAAAAACGCATACGCCATTTTTGGCCAAGTGCATCATTGTGGACGTTCTGCCTCTTTTCCTATGCTATCAATGCAATTCCAGTCTACCTCCTGAAATCGGTTTCCGGCAATTCTGCCCCGCTTTCAAGTCCTCTTGGCAGCCTTACTTCAGTCTATTTTTGGACGATAGCTGTCATTTATAACTCTGCAGGTTTGTGAATTACAGTGCCCCTGAGCTCCTTTCTTCAACTCGCTTTCTTGTGAGCTGGCCGCAACACCGCAGGATGGCTTCAGGCCCTAATGTGGTTCCGGCATGGCACGCTGAGCATTTGGTTAATTCCTCTTCCTGGTGGGAAATGAGAGTTAAATTTGCCCGTTCAGACACCTCCAGGTAGTCTCTCATTGGTTCTCGCTATTCCTGTTCATCTTCCGCAGAAATTGCAAACTGGGCCAAACAGGAGGTTAAAGGCACTGACTCTCCAAGTAGGGAGAGTGTTAGTAAAGCATCTGCAATGTTGCACCCGAGTACCAGGGGAGGAAAACTGAGACATATTTGAACACGTCTCCCGTTCACACCGTTGATCATACTCTGGGTTCCACATGCATGTTTTAGCTGAAGAAAGAATACCTTAAACCTGGAGAGTTGAAACCCGTGGAATGGGTACCATGCAATATGACTTCAAAGGGTCTTCATTTGCTCACCGAACCTCTCCAATCCTATCACTGCTGCGTTTATGCCGCTGTACACACGCTTGATTCTCTTTTGGAGACATAGCCATCCATAGGTTTTAAGATACTTACTAGTCAGGTACATTCTTAGGCGTTTAATATGGGGTGTTGAGTCCATTTCGTTGAGCAAGGAGTAGCTCTTGTCTATTCCATATTTGGCTTAAGGAACTTTATCTGTGCTCATTTCAATCTCTGGTTTTATGCAGCACCCCAGCTCACCTTCCCCGTTAAGCAAGCGTAAGTTGGTTTTCTAAACTTGAGGCACTGTTCTGTTTTGTAATTCAGTTCATGTGTAGCCAAGTTCACATTCTGTGTATTAGTGATACCTTATGATGTTTCTTTTCTGTGTGACTTATTTCAGTTCGAATCATCATACCTGAATCCACTCATTATGCTGCTACGGGCCTGATGACATAGATTTCATTGCTGAGTGATATTGCATTGTACGTAAGTACCACAACTTCTTTATCCATTTTTCACTTTCTGTGATATTGAACTTGTACGGTAAACGAGGTTCTTGTAAACAGAGGCGTCCCAAACTTTGGGGTGGCTGTGTCTTTTTGATTTTAATTTCCCTAAGCTATAGGACCATAAGTGGAAGTGCCCTAGGTTCTGTTGCTTTGTTTTTTAGATGTTTCAGGAAACACCATACACTTCTCCCGAGTGGTTGTTGGCAATTTACATCCTGCCCATCAGCATAACAAGGCTCCCAGTTCTCCATGGCCTGTCCTGCCTTTCTGGATTTTACACTTTTTTCAGATGGCCCTTTTGACCGGGGGGAAGTGAGACTTCATTGTAGTGCAGATTTCCTTTGCAAGCTTGCTTGGTTGGCCAAAAAGGGCGTATGCGTTTTTTCCTGAATATATTCAGGAAAAAACGCATACGCCCTTTTTGGCCAAGTGCATCATTGTGGACGTTCTGCCTCTTTTCCTATGCTTTCAATGCAATTCCAGTCTACCTCCTGAAATCGGTTTCCTGCAATTCTGCCCCACTTTCAAGTCCTCTTGGCAGCCTTACTTCAGTCTATTTTTGGACGATAGCTGTCATTTATAACTCTGCAGGTTTGTGAATTACAGTGTCCCTGAGCTCCTTTCTTCAACTTGCTTTCTTGTGACCTGGCCGCAACACCGCAGGATGGCTTCAGGCCCTAATCTGGTTCCGGCACGGCACGCTGAGCCTTTGGTTATTTCCTCTTCATGGTGGGAAATGAGAGTTAAATTTGCCCGTCCAGACACCTCCAGCTAGTCTCTCATTGGTTCTCGCTATTCCTGTTCATCTTCCGCAGAAATTGCAAACTGGGCCAAACAGGAGGTTAAAGGCGCTGACTCTCCAAGTGGGGAGAGTGTTAGTAAAGCGTCTGGAATGTTGCACCCGAGTACCATGGGAGGAAAACTGAGACATATTTGAACACGTCTCCCGTACACATGGTTGATCATACTCTGGGTTCCACATGCATGTTTTAGCTGAAGGAAGAATACCTTAAACCTGGAGAGTTGAGACCCGTGTAATGGGTACCATGCAATATGACTTCAAAGGGTCTTCATTTGCTCACCGAACATCTCCAATCCTATCACTGCTGCGTTTATGCCCCTGTACACATGCTTGATTCTCTTTTGGAGACATAGCAATCCATAGGTTTTAAGATACTTACTAGTCAGGTACATTCTTAGGCGTTTAATATGGGGTTTTGAGTCCATTTCGTTGAGCAAGGAGTAGCTCTTGTCTATTCCATATTTGGCTTAAGGAACTTTATCTGTGCTCATTTCAATCTCTGGTTTTATGCAGCACCCCAACTCACCTTTCCCCTTAAGCAAGAATAAGTTGGTTTTCTAAATTTGAGACCCTGTTCTGTTCTGTAATTCAGTTCCTGTGTAGCCAAGTTTACATTCCGTGTATTACTGATATCTTATGATGTTTCTTTTTCTGTGTGACTTATTTCAGTTAGAATCATCGTACCTGAATCCACTCATTATGCTGCTACGGGCCTGATGACATAGATTTCATTGCTGAGTGATACTGCATTGTACGTAAGTACCACAAGTTCTTTATCCATTTTTCACTTTCTGTGATATTGAACTTGTATGGTAAACGAGGTTCTTGTAAACAGAGGCGTCCCAAACTTTGGGGTGGCTGTGTCTTTTTGATTTTAATTTTCCTAAGCTATAGGACAATAAGTGGAAGTGCCCTAGGCTCTGTTGCTTTGTTTTTTAGATGTTTCAGGAAACACCATACACTTCCCCTGAGTGTCTGTTGGCAATTTACATCCCGCCCATCAGCATAACAAGGCTCCCAGTTCTCCATGGCCTGTCCTGCCTTTCTGGATTTTACACTTTTTTCAGATGGTCCTTTTGACCGGGGGGAAGTGAGACTTCATTGTAGTGCAGATTTCCTTTGCAAGCTTGCTTGGTTGGCCAAAAAGTGCGTATGTGTTTTTTCCTGAATATATTCAGGAAAAAACGCATACGCCATTTTTGGCCAAGTGCATCATTGTGGACGTTCTGCCTCTTTTCCTATGCTTTCAATGCAATTCCAGTCTACCTCCTGAAATCGGTTTCCGGCAATTCTGCCCCGCTTTCAAGTCCTCTTGGCAGCCTTACTTCAGTCTATTTTTGGACGATAGCTGTCATTTATAACTCTGCAGGTTTGTGAATTACAGTGCCCCTGAGCTCCTTTCTTCAACTCGCTTTCTTGTGAGCTGGCCGCAACACCGCAGGATGGCTTCAGGCCCTAATGTGGTTCCGGCATGGCACGCTGAGCATTTGGTTAATTCCTCTTCCTGGTGGGAAATGAGAGTTAAATTTGCCCGTTCAGACACCTCCAGGTAGTCTCTCATTGGTTCTCGCTATTCCTGTTCATCTTCCGCAGAAATTGCAAACTGGGCCAAACAGGAGGTTAAAGGCACTGACTCTCCAAGTAGGGAGAGTGTTAGTAAAGCATCTGCAATGTTGCACCCGAGTACCAGGGGAGGAAAACTGAGACATATTTGAACACGTCTCCCGTTCACACCGTTGATCATACTCTGGGTTCCACATGCATGTTTTAGCTGAAGAAAGAATACCTTAAACCTGGAGAGTTGAAACCCGTGGAATGGGTACCATGCAATATGACTTCAAAGGGTCTTCATTTGCTCACCAAACCTCTCCAATCCTATCACTGCTGCGTTTATGCCGCTGTACACACGCTTGATTCTCTTTTGGAGACATAGCCATCCATAGGTTTTAAGATACTTACTAGTCAGGTACATTCTTAGGCGTTTAATATGGGGTGTTGAGTCCATTTCGTTGAGCAAGGAGTAGCTCTTGTCTATTCCATATTTGGCTTAAGGAACTTTATCTGTGCTCATTTCAATCTCTGGTTTTATGCAGCACCCCAGCTCACCTTCCCCGTTAAGCAAGCGTAAGTTGGTTTTCTAAACTTGAGGCACTGTTCTGTTTTGTAATTCAGTTCATGTGTAGCCAAGTTCACATTCTGTGTATTAGTGATACCTTATGATGTTTCTTTTCTGTGTGACTTATTTCAGTTCGAATCATCATACCTGAATCCACTCATTATGCTGCTACGGGCCTGATGACATAGATTTCATTGCTGAGTGATATTGCATTGTACGTAAGTACCACAACTTCTTTATCCATTTTTCACTTTCTGTGATATTGAACTTGTACGGTAAACGAGGTTCTTGTAAACAGAGGCGTCCCAAACTTTGGGGTGGCTGTGTCTTTTTGATTTTAATTTCCCTAAGCTATAGGACCATAAGTGGAAGTGCCCTAGGTTCTGTTGCTTTGTTTTTTAGATGTTTCAGGAAACACCATACACTTCTCCCGAGTGGTTGTTGGCAATTTACATCCTGCCCATCAGCATAACAAGGCTCCCAGTTCTCCATGGCCTGTCCTGCCTTTCTGGATTTTACACTTTTTTCAGATGGCCCTTTTGACCGGGGGGAAGTGAGACTTCATTGTAGTGCAGATTTCCTTTGCAAGCTTGCTTGGTTGGCCAAAAAGGGCGTATGCGTTTTTTCCTGAATATATTCAGGAAAAAACGCATACGCCCTTTTTGGCCAAGTGCATCATTGTGGACGTTCTGCCTCTTTTCCTATGCTTTCAATGCAATTCCAGTCTACCTCCTGAAATCGGTTTCCTGCAATTCTGCCCCACTTTCAAGTCCTCTTGGCAGCCTTACTTCAGTCTATTTTTGGACGATAGCTGTCATTTATAACTCTGCAGGTTTGTGAATTACAGTGTCCCTGAGCTCCTTTCTTCAACTTGCTTTCTTGTGACCTGGCCGCAACACCGCAGGATGGCTTCAGGCCCTAATCTGGTTCCGGCACGGCACGCTGAGCCTTTGGTTATTTCCTCTTCATGGTGGGAAATGAGAGTTAAATTTGCCCGTCCAGACACCTCCAGCTAGTCTCTCATTGGTTCTCGCTATTCCTGTTCATCTTCCGCAGAAATTGCAAACTGGGCCAAACAGGAGGTTAAAGGCGCTGACTCTCCAAGTGGGGAGAGTGTTAGTAAAGCGTCTGGAATGTTGCACCCGAGTACCATGGGAGGAAAACTGAGACATATTTGAACACGTCTCCCGTACACATGGTTGATCATACTCTGGGTTCCACATGCATGTTTTAGCTGAAGGAAGAATACCTTAAACCTGGAGAGTTGAGACCCGTGTAATGGGTACCATGCAATATGACTTCAAAGGGTCTTCATTTGCTCACCGAACATCTCCAATCCTATCACTGCTGCGTTTATGCCCCTGTACACATGCTTGATTCTCTTTTGGAGACATAGCAATCCATAGGTTTTAAGATACTTACTAGTCAGGTACATTCTTAGGCGTTTAATATGGGGTTTTGAGTCCATTTCGTTGAGCAAGGAGTAGCTCTTGTCTATTCCATATTTGGCTTAAGGAACTTTATCTGTGCTCATTTCAATCTCTGGTTTTATGCAGCACCCCAACTCACCTTTCCCCTTAAGCAAGAATAAGTTGGTTTTCTAAATTTGAGACCCTGTTCTGTTCTGTAATTCAGTTCCTGTGTAGCCAAGTTTACATTCCGTGTATTACTGATATCTTATGATGTTTCTTTTTCTGTGTGACTTATTTCAGTTAGAATCATCGTACCTGAATCCACTCATTATGCTGCTACGGGCCTGATGACATAGATTTCATTGCTGAGTGATACTGCATTGTACGTAAGTACCACAAGTTCTTTATCCATTTTTCACTTTCTGTGATATTGAACTTGTATGGTAAACGAGGTTCTTGTAAACAGAGGCGTCCCAAACTTTGGGGTGGCTGTGTCTTTTTGATTTTAATTTTCCTAAGCTATAGGACAATAAGTGGAAGTGCCCTAGGCTCTGTTGCTTTGTTTTTTAGATGTTTCAGGAAACACCATACACTTCCCCTGAGTGTCTGTTGGCAATTTACATCCCGCCCATCAGCATAACAAGGCTCCCAGTTCTCCATGGCCTGTCCTGCCTTTCTGGATTTTACACTTTTTTCAGATGGTCCTTTTGACCGGGGGGAAGTGAGACTTCATTGTAGTGCAGATTTCCTTTGCAAGCTTGCTTGGTTGGCCAAAAAGTGCGTATGTGTTTTTTCCTGAATATATTCAGGAAAAAACGCATACGCCATTTTTGGCCAAGTGCATCATTGTGGACGTTCTGCCTCTTTTCCTATGCTTTCAATGCAATTCCAGTCTACCTCCTGAAATCGGTTTCCGGCAATTCTGCCCCGCTTTCAAGTCCTCTTGGCAGCCTTACTTCAGTCTATTTTTGGACGATAGCTGTCATTTATAACTCTGCAGGTTTGTGAATTACAGTGCCCCTGAGCTCCTTTCTTCAACTCGCTTTCTTGTGAGCTGGCCGCAACACCGCAGGATGGCTTCAGGCCCTAATGTGGTTCCGGCATGGCACGCTGAGCATTTGGTTAATTCCTCTTCCTGGTGGGAAATGAGAGTTAAATTTGCCCGTTCAGACACCTCCAGGTAGTCTCTCATTGGTTCTCGCTAT
This sequence comes from Delphinus delphis, assembly GCF_949987515.2. NCBI lineage: Eukaryota > Metazoa > Chordata > Mammalia > Artiodactyla > Delphinidae > Delphinus > Delphinus delphis. The sequence continues at coordinate 431,854 of NW_027192793.1, read as the reverse complement.
TCCTGTTCATCTTCCGCAGAAATTGCAAACTGGGCCAAACAGGAGGTTAAAGGCACTGACTCTCCAAGTAGGGAGAGTGTTAGTAAAGCATCTGCAATGTTGCACCCGAGTACCAGGGGAGGAAAACTGAGACATATTTGAACATGTCTCCCGTTCACACCGTTGATCATACTCTGGGTTCCACATGCATGTTTTAGCTGAAGAAAGAATACCTTAAACCTGGAGAGTTGAAACCCGTGGAATGGGTACCATGCAATATGACTTCAAAGGGTCTTCATTTGCTCACCGAACCTCTCCAATCCTATCACTGCTGCGTTTATGCCGCTGTACACACGCTTGATTCTCTTTTGGAGACATAGCCATCCATAGGTTTTAAGATACTTACTAGTCAGGTACATTCTTAGGCGTTTAATATGGGGTGTTGAGTCCATTTCGTTGAGCAAGGAGTAGCTCTTGTCTATTCCATATTTGGCTTAAGGAACTTTATCTGTGCTCATTTCAATCTCTGGTTTTATGCAGCACCCCAGCTCACCTTCCCCGTTAAGCAAGCGTAAGTTGGTTTTCTAAACTTGAGGCACTGTTCTGTTTTGTAATTCAGTTCATGTGTAGCCAAGTTCACATTCTGTGTATTAGTGATACCTTATGATGTTTCTTTTCTGTGTGACTTATTTCAGTTCGAATCATCATACCTGAATCCACTCATTATGCTGCTACGGGCCTGATGACATAGATTTCATTGCTGAGTGATATTGCATTGTACGTAAGTACCACAACTTCTTTATCCATTTTTCACTTTCTGTGATATTGAACTTGTACGGTAAACGAGGTTCTTGTAAACAGAGGCGTCCCAAACTTTGGGGTGGCTGTGTCTTTTTGATTTTAATTTCCCTAAGCTATAGGACCATAAGTGGAAGTGCCCTAGGTTCTGTTGCTTTGTTTTTTAGATGTTTCAGGAAACACCATACACTTCTCCCGAGTGGTTGTTGGCAATTTACATCCTGCCCATCAGCATAACAAGGCTCCCAGTTCTCCATGGCCTGTCCTGCCTTTCTGGATTTTACACTTTTTTCAGATGGCCCTTTTGACCGGGGGGAAGTGAGACTTCATTGTAGTGCAGATTTCCTTTGCAAGCTTGCTTGGTTGGCCAAAAAGGGCGTATGCGTTTTTTCCTGAATATATTCAGGAAAAAACGCATACGCCCTTTTTGGCCAAGTGCATCATTGTGGACGTTCTGCCTCTTTTCCTATGCTTTCAATGCAATTCCAGTCTACCTCCTGAAATCGGTTTCCTGCAATTCTGCCCCACTTTCAAGTCCTCTTGGCAGCCTTACTTCAGTCTATTTTTGGACGATAGCTGTCATTTATAACTCTGCAGGTTTGTGAATTACAGTGTCCCTGAGCTCCTTTCTTCAACTTGCTTTCTTGTGACCTGGCCGCAACACCGCAGGATGGCTTCAGGCCCTAATCTGGTTCCGGCACGGCACGCTGAGCCTTTGGTTATTTCCTCTTCATGGTGGGAAATGAGAGTTAAATTTGCCCGTCCAGACACCTCCAGCTAGTCTCTCATTGGTTCTCGCTATTCCTGTTCATCTTCCGCAGAAATTGCAAACTGGGCCAAACAGGAGGTTAAAGGCGCTGACTCTCCAAGTGGGGAGAGTGTTAGTAAAGCATCTGGAATGTTGCACCCGAGTACCATGGGAGGAAAACTGAGACATATTTGAACACGTCTCCCGTACACATGGTTGATCATACTCTGGGTTCCACATGCATGTTTTAGCTGAAGGAAGAATACCTTAAACCTGGAGAGTTGAGACCCGTGTAATGGGTACCATGCAATATGACTTCAAAGGGTCTTCATTTGCTCACCGAACATCTCCAATCCTATCACTGCTGCGTTTATGCCCCTGTACACATGCTTGATTCTCTTTTGGAGACATAGCAATCCATAGGTTTTAAGATACTTACTAGTCAGGTACATTCTTAGGCGTTTAATATGGGGTTTTGAGTCCATTTCGTTGAGCAAGGAGTAGCTCTTGTCTATTCCATATTTGGCTTAAGGAACTTTATCTGTGCTCATTTCAATCTCTGGTTTTATGCAGCACCCCAACTCACCTTTCCCCTTAAGCAAGAATAAGTTGGTTTTCTAAATTTGAGACCCTGTTCTGTTCTGTAATTCAGTTCCTGTGTAGCCAAGTTTACATTCCGTGTATTACTGATATCTTATGATGTTTCTTTTTCTGTGTGACTTATTTCAGTTAGAATCATCGTACCTGAATCCACTCATTATGCTGCTACGGGCCTGATGACATAGATTTCATTGCTGAGTGATACTGCATTGTACGTAAGTACCACAAGTTCTTTATCCATTTTTCACTTTCTGTGATATTGAACTTGTATGGTAAACGAGGTTCTTGTAAACAGAGGCGTCCCAAACTTTGGGGTGGCTGTGTCTTTTTGATTTTAATTTCCCTAAGCTATAGGACAATAAGTGGAAGTGCCCTAGGCTCTGTTGCTTTGTTTTTTAGATGTTTCAGGAAACACCATACACTTCCCCTGAGTGTCTGTTGGCAATTTACATCCCGCCCATCAGCATAACAAGGCTCCCAGTTCTCCATGGCCTGTCCTGCCTTTCTGGATTTTACACTTTTTTCAGATGGTCCTTTTGACCGGGGGGAAGTGAGACTTCATTGTAGTGCAGATTTCCTTTGCAAGCTTGCTTGGTTGGCCAAAAAGTGCGTATGTGTTTTTTCCTGAATATATTCAGGAAAAAACGCATACGCCATTTTTGGCCAAGTGCATCATTGAGGACGTTCTGCCTCTTTTCCTATGCTTTCAATGCAATTCCAGTCTACCTCCTGAAATCGGTTTCCGGCAATTCTGCCCCGCTTTCAAGTCCTCTTGGCAGCCTTACTTCAGTCTATTTTTGGACGATAGCTGTCATTTATAACTCTGCAGGTTTGTGAATTACAGTGCCCCTGAGCTCCTTTCTTCAACTCGCTTTCTTGTGACCTGGCCGCAACACCGCAGGATGGCTTCAGGCCCTAATCTGGTTCCGGCACGGCACGCTGAGCCTTTGGTTAATTCCTCTTCCTGGTGGGAAATGAGAGTTAAATTTGCCCGTTCAGACACCTCCAGCTAGTCTCTCATTGGTTCTCGCTATTCCTGTTCATCTTCCGCAGAAATTGCAAACTGGGCCAAACATGAGTTTAAAGGCGCTGACTCTCCAAGTGGGGAGATTGTTAGTAAAGCATCTGGAATGTTGCACCCGAGTACCAGGGGAGGAAAACTGAGACATATTTGAACACGTCTCCCGTTCACATGGTTGATCATACTCTAGGTTCCACATGCATGTTTTAGCTGAAGGAAGAATACCTTAAACATGGGTAGTTGAAACCTGTGGAATGGGTACCATGCAATATGACTTCAAAGGGTCTTCATTTGCTCACCGAACCTCTCCAATCCTATCACTGCTGCGTTTATGCCCCTGTACACATGCTTGATTCTCTTTCGGAGACATAGCAATCCATAGGTTTTAAGATACTTACTAGTCAGGTACATTCTTAGGCGTTTAATATGCGGTGTTGAGTCCATTTCGTTGAGCAAGGAGTAGCTCTTGTCTATTCCATATTTGGCTTAAGGAACTTTATCTGTGCTCATTTCAATCTCTGGTTTTATGCAGCACCCCAAGTCACCTTTCCCCTTAAGCAAGCATAAGTTGGTTTTCTAAATTTGAGACCCTGTTCTGTTCTGTAATTCAGTTCCTGTGTAGCCAAGTTTCCATTCCGTGTATTAGTGATATCTTATGATGTTTCTTTTTCTGTGTGACTTATTTCAGTTAGAATCATCATACCTGAATCCACTCATTGTGCTGCTAAGGGCCTGATGACATAGATTTCATTGCTGAGTGATATTGCTTTGTAAGTGAATACCACAACTTCTTTATCCATTTTTCACTTTCTGCGATGTTGAACTTGTACTGTAAATGAGGTTCTTGTAAACAGAGCCGTTCCAAACATTGGGGTGGCTGTGTCTTTTTGATTTTAATTTCCCTAAGCAATAGGACCATAATTGGAAGTGCCCTAGGATCTGTTGCTTTGTTTTTTAGATGTTTCAGGAAACACCATACACTTCTCCCGAGTGTCTGTTGGCAATTTACATCCCGCCCATCAGCATAACAAGGCTCCCAGTTCTCAATGGCCTGTTGCCTTTCTGGATTTTACAATTTTTTCAGATGGCCCTTTTGACCGGGGGGAAGTGAGACTTCATTGTAGTGCAGATTTCCTTTGCAAGCTTGCTTGGTTGGCCAAAAAGGGCGTATGCGTTTTTTCCTGAATATATTCAGGAAAAAACGCATACGCCCTTTTTGGCCAAGTGCATCATTGTGGACGTTCTGCCTCTTTTCCTGTGCTTTCAATGCAATTCCAGTCTACCTCCTGAAATCGGTTTCCTGCAATTCTGCCCCGCTTTCAAGTCCTCTTGGCAGCCTTACTTCAGTCTATTTTTGGACGATAGCTGTCATTTATAACTCTGCAGGTTTGTGAATTACAGTGCCCCTGAGCTCCTTTCTTCAACTCGCTTTCTTGTGAGCTGGCCGCAACACCGCAGGATGGCTTCAGGCCCTAATCTTGTTCCGGCACGGCATGCTGAGCCTTTGGTTAATTCCTCTTCCTGGTGGGAAATAAGAGTTAAATTTGCCCGTCCAGACACCTCCAGCTAGCCTCTCATTGGTTCTCGCTATTCCTGTTCATCTTCCGCAGAAATTGCAAACTGGGACAAACAGGAGTTTAAAGGGACTGACTCTCCAAGTCGGGAGAGTGTTAGTAAAGCGTCTGGAATGTTGCACCCGAGTACCAGGGGAGGAAAACTGAGACATATTTGAACACGTCTCCCGTTCACATGGTTGATCATACTCTAGGTTCCACATGCATGTTTTAGCTGAAGGAAGAATACCTTAAACCTGGGTAGTTGAGACCCGTGTAATGGGTACCATGCAATATGACTTCAAAGGGTCTTCATTTGCTCACCGAACCTCTCCAATCCTATCACTGCTGTGTTTATGCCCCTGTACACACGCTTGATTCTCTTTTGGAGACATAGCAATCCCTAGGTTTTAAGATACTTACTAGTCAGGTACATTCTTAGGAGTTTAATATGCGGTGTTGAGTCCATTTCGTTGAGCAAGGAGTAGCTCTTGTCTATTCCATATTTGGCTTAAGGAACTTTATCTGTGCTCATTTCAATCTCTGGTTTTAGGCAGCACCCCAACTCACCTTTACCCTTAAGCAAGCATAAGTTGGTTTTCTAAATTTGAGACCCTGTTCTGTTCTGTAATTCAGTTCCTGTGTAGCCAAGTTTACATTCCGTGTATTACTGATATCTTATGATGTTTCTTTTTCTGTGTGACTTATTTCAGTTAGAATCATCATACCTGAATCCACTCATTGTGCTGCTAAGTGCCTGATGACATAGATTTCATTGCTGAGTGATATTGCTTTGTAAGTAAATACCACAACTTCTTTATCCATTTTTCACTTTCTGTGATGTTGAACTTGTACTGTAAACGAGGTTCTTGTAAACAGAGCCGTTCAAAACTTTGGGGTGGCTGTGTCTTTTTGATTTTAATTTCCCTAAGCTATAGGACCATAAGTGGAAGTGCCCTATGTTCTGTTGCTTTGTTTTTTAGAATTTTCAGGAAACACCATACACTTCTCCCGAGTGGTTGTTGGCAATTTACATCCCGCCCTTCAGCATAACAAGGCTCCCAGTTCTCCATGGCCTGTCCTGCCTTTCTAGATTTTACACTTTTTTCAGATGGCCCTTTTGACCGGGGGGAAGTGAGACTTCATTGTAGTGCAGATTTCCTTTGCAAGCTTGCTTGGTTGGCCAAAAAGGGCGTATGCGTTTTTTCCTGAATATATTCAGGAAAAAACGCATACGCCCTTTTTGGCCAAGTGCATCATTGTGGACGTTCTGCCTCTTTTCCTATGCTTTCAATGCAATTCCAGTCTACCTCCTGAAATCGGTTTCCTGCAATTCTGCCCCGCTTTCAAGTCCTCTTGGCAGCCTTACTTCAGTCTATTTTTGGACGATAGCTGTCATTTATAACTCTGCAGGTTTGTGAATTACAGTGCCCCTGAGCTCCTTTCTTCAACTCGATTTCTTGTGAGCTGGCCGAAACACCGCAGGATGCCTTCAGGACCTAATCTGGTTCCGGCACGGCATGCTGAGCCTTTGGTTAATTCCTCTTCCTGGTGGGAAATGAGAGTTAAATTTGCCCGTCCAGCACCTCCAGCTAGTCTCTCATTGGTTCTCGCTATTCCTGTACATCTTCCGCAGAAATTGCAAACTGGGCCAAACAGGAGGTTAAAGGGACTGACTCTCCAAGTCGGGAGAGTGTTAGTAAAGCGTCTGGAATGTTGCACCCGAGTACCAGGGTACGAAAACTGAGACATATTTGAACACGTCTCCCGATCACACGGTTGATCATACTCTAGGTTCCACATGCATGTTTTAGCTGAAGGAAGAATACCTTAAACCTGGAGAGTTGAGACCCGTGTAATGGGTACCATGCAATATGACTTCAAAGGGTCTTCATTTGCTCACCGAATCTCTCCAATCCTATCACTGCTGCGTTTATGCCCCTGTACACATGCTCGATTCTCTTTTGGAGACATAGCAATCCATAGGTTTTACGATACTTACTAGTCAGGTACATTCTTAGGCGTTTAATATGCGGTGTTGAGTCCATTTCGTTGAGCAAGGAGTAGCTCTTGTCTATTACATATTTGACTTAAGGAACTTTATCTGTGCTCATTTCAATCTCTGGTTTTATGCAGCACCCCAACTCACCTTTACCCTTAAGCAAGCATAAGTTGGTTTTCTAAATTTGAGACCCTGTTCTGTTCTGTAATTCAGTTCCTGTGTAGCCAAGTTTACATTCCGTGTATTAGTGATATCTTATGATGTTTCTTTTTCTGTGTGACTTATTTCAGTTAGAATCATCATACCTGAATCCACTCATTGTGCTGCTAAGGGCCTGATGACACAGTTTTCATTGCTGAGTGATATTGCTTTGTAAGTAAATACCACAACTTCTTTATCCATTTTTCACTTTCTGCGATGTTGAACTTGTACTGTAAACGAGGTTCTTGTAAACAGAGGCGTCCCAAACTTTGGGGTGGCTGTGTCTTTTTGATTTTAATTTCCCTAAGCAATAGGACCATAAGTGGCAGTGCCCTAGGCTCTATTGCTTTGTTTTTTAGATGTTTCAGGAAACACCATACACTTCTCCCGAGTGTCTGTTGGCAATTTACATCCCGTCCATCAGCATAACAAGGCTCCCAGTTCTCCATGGCCTGTCCTGCCTTTCTGGATTTTACACTTTTTTCAGATGGCCCTTTTGACCGGGGAGAAGTGAGACTTCATTGTAGTGCAGATTTCCTTTGCAAGTTTGCTTGGTTGGCCAAAAAGGGCGTATGCGTTTTTTTCCTGAATATATTCAGGAAAAAACCGCATACGCCCTTTTTGGCCAAGTGCATCATTGTGGACGTTCTGCCTCTTTTCCTATGATTTCAATGCAATTCCAGTCTACCTCCTGAAATCGGTTTCCTGCAATTCTGCCCCGCTTTCAAGTCCTTTGGCAGCCTTACTTCAGTACATTTTTGGACGATAGCTGTCATTTATGACTCTGCAGGTTTGTGAATTACAGTGCCCCTGAGCTCCTTTCTTCAACTCGCTTTCTTTTGAGCTGGCCGCAACACCGCAGGATGGCTTCAGGCCCTAATCTGGTTCCGGTACGGCACGCTGAGCCTTTGGTTATTTCCTCTTCCTGGTGGGAAATGAGAGTTAAATTTGCCCGTCCAGACACCTCCAGCTAGTCTCTCATTGGTTCTCGCTATTCCTGTTCATCTTCTGCAGAAATTGCAAACTGGGCCAAACAGGAGGTTAAAGGCGCTGACTCTCCAAGTGGGGAGAGTGTTAGTAAAGCGTCTGAAATGTTGCACCTGAGTACCAGGGGAGGAAAACTGAGACATATTTGAACACGTCTCCCGATCACATGGTTGATCATACTCTGGGTTCCACATGCATGTTTTACCTGAAGGAAGAATACCTAAAACCTGGGTAGTTGAAACCCGTGGAATGGGTACCATGCAATATGACTTCAAAGGGTCTTCATTTGCTCACCGAACCTCTCCAATCCTATCACTGCTGCGCTTATGTCCCTGTACACATGCTTGATTCTCTTTCGGAGACATAGCAATCCATAGGTTTTAAGATACTTACTAGTCAGGTACATTCTTAGGCGTTTAATATGCGGTGTTGAGTCCATTTCGTTGAGCAAGGAGTAGCTCTTGTCTATTCCATATTTGGCTAAAGGAACTTTATCTGTGCTCATTTCAATCTCTGGTTTTATGCAGCACCCCAACTCACCTTTCCCCTTAAGCAAGCATAAGTTGGTTTTCTAAATTTGAGACCCTGTTCTGTTCTGTAATTCAGTTCCTGTGTAGCCAAGTTTACATTCCGTGTATTACTGATATCTTATGATATTTCTTTTTCTGTGTGACTTATTTCAGTTAGAATCATCATACCTGAATCCACTCATTGTGCTGCTAAGGGACTGATGACATAGATTTCATTGCTGAGTGATATTGCTTTGTAAGTAAATACCACAACTTCTTTATCCATTTTTCACTTTCTGCGATGTTGAACTTGTACTGTAAACGAGGTTCTTGTAAACAGAGGCGTCCCAAACTTTGGGGTGGCTCTGTCTTTTTGATTTTAATTTCCCTAAGCTATAGGACCATAAGTGGAAGTGCCCTAGGCTCTGTTGCTTTGTTTTTTAGATGTTTCAGGAAACACCATACACTTCTCCCCAGTGGTTGTTGGCAATTTACATCCTGCCCATCAGCATAACAAGGCTCCCAGTTCTCCATGGCCTGTCCTGCCTTTCTGGATTTTACACTTTTTTCAGATGGCCCTTTTGACCGGGGGGAAGTGAGACTTCATTGTAGTGCAGATTTCCTTTGCAAGCTTGCTTGGTTGGCCAAAAAGGGCGTATGCGTTTTTTCCTGAATATATTCAGGAAAAAACGCATACGCCCTTTTTGGCCAAGTGCATCATTGTGGACGTTCTGCCTCTTTTCCTATGCTTTCAATGCAATTCCAGTCTACCTCCTGAAATCGGTTTCCTGCAATTTTGCCCCGCTTTCAAGTCCTCTTGGCAGCCTTACTTCAGTCTATTTTTGGACGATAGCTGTCATTTATAACTCTGCAGGTTTGTGAATTACAGTGCCCCTGAGCTCCTTTCTTCAACTCGCTTTCTTTTGAGCTGGCCGCAACACCGCAGGATGGCTTCAGACCCTAATCTGGTTCCAGCACGGCACGCTGAGCCTTTGGTTAATTCCTCTTCCTGGTGGGAAATGAGAGTTATATTTGCCCGTCCAGACACCTCCAGTTAGCCTCTCATTGGTTCTTGCTAATCCTGTTCATCTTCCGCAGAAATTGCAAACTGGGCCAAACAGGAGGTTAAAGAGACTGACTCTCCAAGTCGGGAGAGTGTTAGTAAAGCGTCTGGAATGTTGCACCCGAGTACCAGGGTACGAAAACTGAGACATATTTGAACACGTCTCCCGATCACATGGTTGATCATACTCTAGGTTCCACATGCATGTTTTAGCTGAAGGAAGAATACCTTAAACCTGGGTAGTTGAAACCCGTGGAATGGGTACCATGCAATATGACTTCAAAGGGTCTTCATTTGCTCACCGAACCTCTCCAATCCTATCACTGCTGCGTTTATGCCCCTGTACACGTGCTTCTTTCTCTTTCGGAGACATAGCAATCCATAGGTTTTAAGATACTTACTAGTCAGGTACATTCTTAGGCGTTTATTATGGGGTGTTGAGTCCATTTCGTTGAGCAAGGAGTAGCTCTTGTCTATTCCATATTTGGCTTAAGGAACTTTATCTGTGCTCATTTCAATCTCTGGTTTTATGCAGCACCCCAACTCACCTTTACCCTTAAGCAAGCATAAGTTGGTTTTCTAAATTTGAGACCCTGTTCTGTTCTGTAATTCAGTTCCTGTGTAGCCAAGTTTCCATTCCGTGTATTACTGATATCTTATGATGTTTCTTTTTCTGTGTGACTTACTTCAGTTAGAATCATCATACCTGAATCCACTCATTGTGCTGCTAAGGGCCTGATGACACAGATTTCATTGCTGAGTGATATTGCTTTGTAAGTAAATACCACAACTTCTTTATCCATTTTTCACTTTCTGCGATGTTGAACTTGTACTGTAAACGAGGTTCTTGTAAACAGAGCCGTTCCAAACTTTGGGGTGGCTGTGTCTTTTTGATTTTAATTTCCCTAAGCTATAGGACCATAAGTGGAAGTGCCCTAGGTTCTGTTGCTTTGTTTTTTATATGTTTCAGGAAACACCATACACTTCTCCCGAGTTGTTGTTGGCAATTTACATCCCGCCCATCAGCATAACAAGGCTCCCAGTTCTCCATGGCCTGTCCTGCCTTTCTGGATTTTACACTTTTTTCAGATGGCCCTTTTGACTGGGGGGAAGTGAGACTTCACTGTAGTGCAGATTTCCTTTGCAAGCTTGCTTGGTTGGCCAAAAAGGGCGTATACGTTTTTTGCTGAATATATTCAGGAAAAAACGCATACGCCCTTTTTGGCCAAGTGCATCATTGTGGACGTTCTGCCTCTTTTCCTATGCTTTCAATGCGATTCCAGTCTACCTCCTGAAATCGGTTTCCTGCAATTCTGCCCCGCTTTCAAGTCCTCTTGGCAGCCTTACTTCAGTCTATTTTTGGACGATAGCTGTCATTTATAACTCTGCAGGTTTGTGAATTACAGTGCCCCTGAGCTCCTTTCTTCAACTCGCTTTCTTGTGACCTGGCCGCAACACCGCAGGATGGCTTCAGGCCCTAATCTGGTTCCGGCACGGCACGCTGAGCCTTTGGTTAATTCCTCTTCCTGGTGGGAAGTGAGAGTTAAATTTGCCCATCCAGACACCTGCAGCTAGTCCCTCATTGGTTCTCGCTATTCCTGTTCATCTTCCGCAGAAATTGCAAACTGGGCCAAACAGGAGGTTAAAGGGACTGACTCTCCAAGTGGGGAGAGTGTTAGTAAAGCGTCTGGAATGTTGCACCCGAGTACCAGGGTACGAAAACTGAGACATATTTGAACACGTCTCCCGATCACATGGTTGATCATACTCTAGGTTCCACATGCATGTTTTAGCTGAAGGAAGAATACCTTAAACCTGGAGAGTTGAGACCCGTGGAATGGGTACCATGCAATATGACTTCAAAGGGTCTTCATTTGCTCACCGAACCTCTCCAATCCTATCACTGCTGCGTTTATGCCCCTGTACACGTGCTTCTTTCTCTTTCGGAGACATAGCAATCCATAGGTTTTAAGATACTTACTAGTCAGGTACATTCTTAGGCGTTTAATATGGGGTGTTGAGTCCATTTCGTTGAGCAAGGAGTAGCTCTTGTCTATTCCATATTTGGCTTAAGGAACTTTATCTGTGCTCATTTCAATCTCTGGTTTTATGCAGCACCCCAACTCACCTTTCCCCTTAAGCAAGCATAAGTTGGTTTTCTAAATTTGAGACCCTGTTCTGTTCTGTAATTCAGTTCCTGTGTAGCCAAGTTTACATTCCGTGTATTACTGATATCTTATGATGTTTCTTTTTCTGTGTGACTTATTTCAGTTAGAATCATCATACCTGAATCCACTCATTGTGCTGCTAAGGGCCTGATGACACAGATTTCATTGCTGAGTGATATTGCTTTGTAAGTAAATACCACAACTTCTTTATCCATTTTTCACTTTCTGCGATGTTGAACTTGTACTGTAAACGAGGTTTTGTAAACAGAGCCATTCCAAACTTCGGGGTGGCTGTGTCTTTTTGATTTTAATTTCCCTAAGCTATAGGACCATAAGTGGCAGTGCCCTAGGTTCTGTTGCTTTGTTTTTTAGATGTTTCAGGAAACACCATACACTTCTCCCGAGTGGTTGTTGGCAATTTACAACCCGCCCATCAGCATAACAAGGCTCCCAGTTCTCCATGGCCTGTCCTGCCTTTCTGGATTTTACAATTTTTTCAGATGGCCCTTTTCACCGGGGGGAAGTGAGACTTCATTGTAGTCCAGATTTCCTTTTAAGCTTGCTTGGTTGGCCAAAAAGGGCGTATGCGTTTTTTCCTGAATATATTCAGGAAAAAACGCATACGCCCTTTTTGGCCAAGTGCATCACTGTGGACGTTCTGCCTCTTTTCCTATGCTTGAAATGCAATTCCTGTCTACCTCCTGAAATCGGTTTCCTGCAATTCTGCCCCGCTTTCAAGTCCTCTTGGCAGCCTTACTTCAGTGTATTTTTGGACGATAGCTGTCATTTATAACTCTGCAGGTTTGTGAATTACAGTGCCCCTGAGCTCCTTTCTTCAACTTGCTTTCTTTTGAGCTGGCCGCAACACCGCAGGATGGCTTCAGGCCCTAATCTGGTTCCGGTACGGCACGCTGAGCCTTTGGTTATTTCCTCTTCCTGGTGGGAAATGAGAGTTAAATTTGCCCGTCCAGACACCTCCAGCTAGCCTCTCATTGGTTCTCGCTATTCCTGTTCATCTTCCGCAGAAATTGCAAACTGGGCCAAACAGGAGGTTAAAGGCGCTGACTCTCCAAGTGGGGAGAGTGTTAGTAAAGCGTCTGGAATGTTGCACCCGAGTACCATGGGAGGAAAACTGAGACATATTTGAACACGTCTCCCGTACACATGGTTGATCATACTCTGGGTTCCACATGCATGTTTTAGCTGAAGGAAGAATACCTTAAACCTGGAGAGTTGAGACCCGTGTAATGGGTACCATGCAATATGACTTCAAAGGGTCTTCATTTGCTCACCGAACATCTCCAATCCTATCACTGCTGCGTTTATGCCCCTGTACACATGCTTGATTCTCTTTTGGAGACATAGCAATCCATAGGTTTTAAGATACTTACTAGTCAGGTACATTCTTAGGCGTTTAATATGGGGTTTTGAGTCCATTTCGTTGAGCAAGGAGTAGCTCTTGTCTATTCCATATTTGGCTTAAGGAACTTTATCTGTGCTCATTTCAATCTCTGGTTTTATGCAGCACCCCAACTCACCTTTCCCCTTAAGCAAGAATAAGTTGGTTTTCTAAATTTGAGACCCTGTTCTGTTCTGTAATTCAGTTCCTGTGTAGCCAAGTTTACATTCCGTGTATTACTGATATCTTATGATGTTTCTTTTTCTGTGTGACTTATTTCAGTTAGAATCATCGTACCTGAATCCACTCATTATGCTGCTACGGGCCTGATGACATAGATTTCATTGCTGAGTGATACTGCATTGTACGTAAGTACCACAAGTTCTTTATCCATTTTTCACTTTCTGTGATATTGAACTTGTATGGTAAACGAGGTTCTTGTAAACAGAGGCGTCCCAAACTTTGGGGTGGCTGTGTCTTTTTGATTTTAATTTTCCTAAGCTATAGGACAATAAGTGGAAGTGCCCTAGGCTCTGTTGCTTTGTTTTTTAGATGTTTCAGGAAACACCATACACTTCCCCTGAGTGTCTGTTGGCAATTTACATCCCGCCCATCAGCATAACAAGGCTCCCAGTTCTCCATGGCCTGTCCTGCCTTTCTGGATTTTACACTTTTTTCAGATGGTCCTTTTGACCGGGGGGAAGTGAGACTTCATTGTAGTGCAGATTTCCTTTGCAAGCTTGCTTGGTTGGCCAAAAAGTGCGTATGTGTTTTTTCCTGAATATATTCAGGAAAAAACGCATACGCCATTTTTGGCCAAGTGCATCATTGTGGACGTTCTGCCTCTTTTCCTATGCTTTCAATGCAATTCCAGTCTACCTCCTGAAATCGGTTTCCGGCAATTCTGCCCCGCTTTCAAGTCCTCTTGGCAGCCTTACTTCAGTCTATTTTTGGACGATAGCTGTCATTTATAACTCTGCAGGTTTGTGAATTACAGTGCCCCTGAGCTCCTTTCTTCAACTCGCTTTCTTGTGAGCTGGCCGCAACACCGCAGGATGGCTTCAGGCCCTAATGTGGTTCCGGCATGGCACGCTGAGCATTTGGTTAATTCCTCTTCCTGGTGGGAAATGAGAGTTAAATTTGCCCGTTCAGACACCTCCAGGTAGTCTCTCATTGGTTCTCGCTATTCCTGTTCATCTTCCGCAGAAATTGCAAACTGGGCCAAACAGGAGGTTAAAGGCACTGACTCTCCAAGTAGGGAGAGTGTTAGTAAAGCATCTGCAATGTTGCACCCGAGTACCAGGGGAGGAAAACTGAGACATATTTGAACACGTCTCCCGTTCACACCGTTGATCATACTCTGGGTTCCACATGCATGTTTTAGCTGAAGAAAGAATACCTTAAACCTGGAGAGTTGAAACCCGTGGAATGGGTACCATGCAATATGACTTCAAAGGGTCTTCATTTGCTCACCGAACCTCTCCAATCCTATCACTGCTGCGTTTATGCCGCTGTACACACGCTTGATTCTCTTTTGGAGACATAGCCATCCATAGGTTTTAAGATACTTACTAGTCAGGTACATTCTTAGGCGTTTAATATGGGGTGTTGAGTCCATTTCGTTGAGCAAGGAGTAGCTCTTGTCTATTCCATATTTGGCTTAAGGAACTTTATCTGTGCTCATTTCAATCTCTGGTTTTATGCAGCACCCCAGCTCACCTTCCCCGTTAAGCAAGCGTAAGTTGGTTTTCTAAACTTGAGGCACTGTTCTGTTTTGTAATTCAGTTCATGTGTAGCCAAGTTCACATTCTGTGTATTAGTGATACCTTATGATGTTTCTTTTCTGTGTGACTTATTTCAGTTCGAATCATCATACCTGAATCCACTCATTATGCTGCTACGGGCCTGATGACATAGATTTCATTGCTGAGTGATATTGCATTGTACGTAAGTACCACAACTTCTTTATCCATTTTTCACTTTCTGTGATATTGAACTTGTACGGTAAACGAGGTTCTTGTAAACAGAGGCGTCCCAAACTTTGGGGTGGCTGTGTCTTTTTGATTTTAATTTCCCTAAGCTATAGGACCATAAGTGGAAGTGCCCTAGGTTCTGTTGCTTTGTTTTTTAGATGTTTCAGGAAACACCATACACTTCTCCCGAGTGGTTGTTGGCAATTTACATCCTGCCCATCAGCATAACAAGGCTCCCAGTTCTCCATGGCCTGTCCTGCCTTTCTGGATTTTACACTTTTTTCAGATGGCCCTTTTGACCGGGGGGAAGTGAGACTTCATTGTAGTGCAGATTTCCTTTGCAAGCTTGCTTGGTTGGCCAAAAAGGGCGTATGCGTTTTTTCCTGAATATATTCAGGAAAAAACGCATACGCCCTTTTTGGCCAAGTGCATCATTGTGGACGTTCTGCCTCTTTTCCTATGCTTTCAATGCAATTCCAGTCTACCTCCTGAAATCGGTTTCCTGCAATTCTGCCCCACTTTCAAGTCCTCTTGGCAGCCTTACTTCAGTCTATTTTTGGACGATAGCTGTCATTTATAACTCTGCAGGTTTGTGAATTACAGTGTCCCTGAGCTCCTTTCTTCAACTTGCTTTCTTGTGACCTGGCCGCAACACCGCAGGATGGCTTCAGGCCCTAATCTGGTTCCGGCACGGCACGCTGAGCCTTTGGTTATTTCCTCTTCATGGTGGGAAATGAGAGTTAAATTTGCCCGTCCAGACACCTCCAGCTAGTCTCTCATTGGTTCTCGCTATTCCTGTTCATCTTCCGCAGAAATTGCAAACTGGGCCAAACAGGAGGTTAAAGGCGCTGACTCTCCAAGTGGGGAGAGTGTTAGTAAAGCGTCTGGAATGTTGCACCCGAGTACCATGGGAGGAAAACTGAGACATATTTGAACACGTCTCCCGTACACATGGTTGATCATACTCTGGGTTCCACATGCATGTTTTAGCTGAAGGAAGAATACCTTAAACCTGGAGAGTTGAGACCCGTGTAATGGGTACCATGCAATATGACTTCAAAGGGTCTTCATTTGCTCACCGAACATCTCCAATCCTATCACTGCTGCGTTTATGCCCCTGTACACATGCTTGATTCTCTTTTGGAGACATAGCAATCCATAGGTTTTAAGATACTTACTAGTCAGGTACATTCTTAGGCGTTTAATATGGGGTTTTGAGTCCATTTCGTTGAGCAAGGAGTAGCTCTTGTCTATTCCATATTTGGCTTAAGGAACTTTATCTGTGCTCATTTCAATCTCTGGTTTTATGCAGCACCCCAACTCACCTTTCCCCTTAAGCAAGAATAAGTTGGTTTTCTAAATTTGAGACCCTGTTCTGTTCTGTAATTCAGTTCCTGTGTAGCCAAGTTTACATTCCGTGTATTACTGATATCTTATGATGTTTCTTTTTCTGTGTGACTTATTTCAGTTAGAATCATCGTACCTGAATCCACTCATTATGCTGCTACGGGCCTGATGACATAGATTTCATTGCTGAGTGATACTGCATTGTACGTAAGTACCACAAGTTCTTTATCCATTTTTCACTTTCTGTGATATTGAACTTGTATGGTAAACGAGGTTCTTGTAAACAGAGGCGTCCCAAACTTTGGGGTGGCTGTGTCTTTTTGATTTTAATTTTCCTAAGCTATAGGACAATAAGTGGAAGTGCCCTAGGCTCTGTTGCTTTGTTTTTTAGATGTTTCAGGAAACACCATACACTTCCCCTGAGTGTCTGTTGGCAATTTACATCCCGCCCATCAGCATAACAAGGCTCCCAGTTCTCCATGGCCTGTCCTGCCTTTCTGGATTTTACACTTTTTTCAGATGGTCCTTTTGACCGGGGGGAAGTGAGACTTCATTGTAGTGCAGATTTCCTTTGCAAGCTTGCTTGGTTGGCCAAAAAGTGCGTATGTGTTTTTTCCTGAATATATTCAGGAAAAAACGCATACGCCATTTTTGGCCAAGTGCATCATTGTGGACGTTCTGCCTCTTTTCCTATGCTTTCAATGCAATTCCAGTCTACCTCCTGAAATCGGTTTCCGGCAATTCTGCCCCGCTTTCAAGTCCTCTTGGCAGCCTTACTTCAGTCTATTTTTGGACGATAGCTGTCATTTATAACTCTGCAGGTTTGTGAATTACAGTGCCCCTGAGCTCCTTTCTTCAACTCGCTTTCTTGTGAGCTGGCCGCAACACCGCAGGATGGCTTCAGGCCCTAATGTGGTTCCGGCATGGCACGCTGAGCATTTGGTTAATTCCTCTTCCTGGTGGGAAATGAGAGTTAAATTTGCCCGTTCAGACACCTCCAGGTAGTCTCTCATTGGTTCTCGCTATTCCTGTTCATCTTCCGCAGAAATTGCAAACTGGGCCAAACAGGAGGTTAAAGGCACTGACTCTCCAAGTAGGGAGAGTGTTAGTAAAGCATCTGCAATGTTGCACCCGAGTACCAGGGGAGGAAAACTGAGACATATTTGAACATGTCTCCCGTTCACACCGTTGATCATACTCTGGGTTCCACATGCATGTTTTAGCTGAAGAAAGAATACCTTAAACCTGGAGAGTTGAAACCCGTGGAATGGGTACCATGCAATATGACTTCAAAGGGTCTTCATTTGCTCACCGAACCTCTCCAATCCTATCACTGCTGCGTTTATGCCGCTGTACACACGCTTGATTCTCTTTTGGAGACATAGCCATCCATAGGTTTTAAGATACTTACTAGTCAGGTACATTCTTAGGCGTTTAATATGGGGTGTTGAGTCCATTTCGTTGAGCAAGGAGTAGCTCTTGTCTATTCCATATTTGGCTTAAGGAACTTTATCTGTGCTCATTTCAATCTCTGGTTTTATGCAGCACCCCAGCTCACCTTCCCCGTTAAGCAAGCGTAAGTTGGTTTTCTAAACTTGAGGCACTGTTCTGTTTTGTAATTCAGTTCATGTGTAGCCAAGTTCACATTCTGTGTATTAGTGATACCTTATGATGTTTCTTTTCTGTGTGACTTATTTCAGTTCGAATCATCATACCTGAATCCACTCATTATGCTGCTACGGGCCTGATGACATAGATTTCATTGCTGAGTGATATTGCATTGTACGTAAGTACCACAAGTTCTTTATCCATTTTTCACTTTCTGTGATATTGAACTTGTACGGTAAACGAGGTTCTTGTAAACAGAGGCGTCCCAAACTTTGGGGTGGCTGTGTCTTTTTGATTTTAATTTCCCTAAGCTATAGGACCATAAGTGGAAGTGCCCTAGGTTCTGTTGCTTTGTTTTTTAGATGTTTCAGGAAACACCATACACTTCTCCCGAGTGGTTGTTGGCAATTTACATCCTGCCCATCAGCATAACAAGGCTCCCAGTTCTCCATGGCCTGTCCTGCCTTTCTGGATTTTACACTTTTTTCAGATGGCCCTTTTGACCGGGGGGAAGTGAGACTTCATTGTAGTGCAGATTTCCTTTGCAAGCTTGCTTGGT
Source organism: Delphinus delphis (assembly GCF_949987515.2). NCBI lineage: Eukaryota > Metazoa > Chordata > Mammalia > Artiodactyla > Delphinidae > Delphinus > Delphinus delphis. The sequence goes on along the minus strand of NW_027192793.1, from coordinate 413,339 downwards.
TGGCCAAAAAGGGCGTATGCGTTTTTTCCTGAATATATTCAGGAAAAAACGCATACGCCCTTTTTGGCCAAGTGCATCATTGTGGACGTTCTGCCTCTTTTCCTATGCTTTCAATGCAATTCCAGTCTACCTCCTGAAATCGGTTTCCTGCAATTCTGCCCCACTTTCAAGTCCTCTTGGCAGCCTTACTTCAGTCTATTTTTGGACGATAGCTGTCATTTATAACTCTGCAGGTTTGTGAATTACAGTGTCCCTGAGCTCCTTTCTTCAACTTGCTTTCTTGTGACCTGGCCGCAACACCGCAGGATGGCTTCAGGCCCTAATCTGGTTCCGGCACGGCACGCTGAGCCTTTGGTTATTTCCTCTTCATGGTGGGAAATGAGAGTTAAATTTGCCCGTCCAGACACCTCCAGCTAGTCTCTCATTGGTTCTCGCTATTCCTGTTCATCTTCCGCAGAAATTGCAAACTGGGCCAAACAGGAGGTTAAAGGCGCTGACTCTCCAAGTGGGGAGAGTGTTAGTAAAGCATCTGGAATGTTGCACCCGAGTACCATGGGAGGAAAACTGAGACATATTTGAACACGTCTCCCGTACACATGGTTGATCATACTCTGGGTTCCACATGCATGTTTTAGCTGAAGGAAGAATACCTTAAACCTGGAGAGTTGAGACCCGTGTAATGGGTACCATGCAATATGACTTCAAAGGGTCTTCATTTGCTCACCGAACATCTCCAATCCTATCACTGCTGCGTTTATGCCCCTGTACACATGCTTGATTCTCTTTTGGAGACATAGCAATCCATAGGTTTTAAGATACTTACTAGTCAGGTACATTCTTAGGCGTTTAATATGGGGTTTTGAGTCCATTTCGTTGAGCAAGGAGTAGCTCTTGTCTATTCCATATTTGGCTTAAGGAACTTTATCTGTGCTCATTTCAATCTCTGGTTTTATGCAGCACCCCAACTCACCTTTCCCCTTAAGCAAGAATAAGTTGGTTTTCTAAATTTGAGACCCTGTTCTGTTCTGTAATTCAGTTCCTGTGTAGCCAAGTTTACATTCCGTGTATTACTGATATCTTATGATGTTTCTTTTTCTGTGTGACTTATTTCAGTTAGAATCATCGTACCTGAATCCACTCATTATGCTGCTACGGGCCTGATGACATAGATTTCATTGCTGAGTGATACTGCATTGTACGTAAGTACCACAAGTTCTTTATCCATTTTTCACTTTCTGTGATATTGAACTTGTATGGTAAACGAGGTTCTTGTAAACAGAGGCGTCCCAAACTTTGGGGTGGCTGTGTCTTTTTGATTTTAATTTCCCTAAGCTATAGGACAATAAGTGGAAGTGCCCTAGGCTCTGTTGCTTTGTTTTTTAGATGTTTCAGGAAACACCATACACTTCCCCTGAGTGTCTGTTGGCAATTTACATCCCGCCCATCAGCATAACAAGGCTCCCAGTTCTCCATGGCCTGTCCTGCCTTTCTGGATTTTACACTTTTTTCAGATGGTCCTTTTGACCGGGGGGAAGTGAGACTTCATTGTAGTGCAGATTTCCTTTGCAAGCTTGCTTGGTTGGCCAAAAAGTGCGTATGTGTTTTTTCCTGAATATATTCAGGAAAAAACGCATACGCCATTTTTGGCCAAGTGCATCATTGAGGACGTTCTGCCTCTTTTCCTATGCTTTCAATGCAATTCCAGTCTACCTCCTGAAATCGGTTTCCGGCAATTCTGCCCCGCTTTCAAGTCCTCTTGGCAGCCTTACTTCAGTCTATTTTTGGACGATAGCTGTCATTTATAACTCTGCAGGTTTGTGAATTACAGTGCCCCTGAGCTCCTTTCTTCAACTCGCTTTCTTGTGACCTGGCCGCAACACCGCAGGATGGCTTCAGGCCCTAATCTGGTTCCGGCACGGCACGCTGAGCCTTTGGTTAATTCCTCTTCCTGGTGGGAAATGAGAGTTAAATTTGCCCGTTCAGACACCTCCAGCTAGTCTCTCATTGGTTCTCGCTATTCCTGTTCATCTTCCGCAGAAATTGCAAACTGGGCCAAACATGAGTTTAAAGGCGCTGACTCTCCAAGTGGGGAGATTGTTAGTAAAGCATCTGGAATGTTGCACCCGAGTACCAGGGGAGGAAAACTGAGACATATTTGAACACGTCTCCCGTTCACATGGTTGATCATACTCTAGGTTCCACATGCATGTTTTAGCTGAAGGAAGAATACCTTAAACATGGGTAGTTGAAACCTGTGGAATGGGTACCATGCAATATGACTTCAAAGGGTCTTCATTTGCTCACCGAACCTCTCCAATCCTATCACTGCTGCGTTTATGCCCCTGTACACATGCTTGATTCTCTTTCGGAGACATAGCAATCCATAGGTTTTAAGATACTTACTAGTCAGGTACATTCTTAGGCGTTTAATATGCGGTGTTGAGTCCATTTCGTTGAGCAAGGAGTAGCTCTTGTCTATTCCATATTTGGCTTAAGGAACTTTATCTGTGCTCATTTCAATCTCTGGTTTTATGCAGCACCCCAAGTCACCTTTCCCCTTAAGCAAGCATAAGTTGGTTTTCTAAATTTGAGACCCTGTTCTGTTCTGTAATTCAGTTCCTGTGTAGCCAAGTTTCCATTCCGTGTATTAGTGATATCTTATGATGTTTCTTTTTCTGTGTGACTTATTTCAGTTAGAATCATCATACCTGAATCCACTCATTGTGCTGCTAAGGGCCTGATGACATAGATTTCATTGCTGAGTGATATTGCTTTGTAAGTGAATACCACAACTTCTTTATCCATTTTTCACTTTCTGCGATGTTGAACTTGTACTGTAAATGAGGTTCTTGTAAACAGAGCCGTTCCAAACATTGGGGTGGCTGTGTCTTTTTGATTTTAATTTCCCTAAGCAATAGGACCATAATTGGAAGTGCCCTAGGATCTGTTGCTTTGTTTTTTAGATGTTTCAGGAAACACCATACACTTCTCCCGAGTGTCTGTTGGCAATTTACATCCCGCCCATCAGCATAACAAGGCTCCCAGTTCTCAATGGCCTGTTGCCTTTCTGGATTTTACAATTTTTTCAGATGGCCCTTTTGACCGGGGGGAAGTGAGACTTCATTGTAGTGCAGATTTCCTTTGCAAGCTTGCTTGGTTGGCCAAAAAGGGCGTATGCGTTTTTTCCTGAATATATTCAGGAAAAAACGCATACGCCCTTTTTGGCCAAGTGCATCATTGTGGACGTTCTGCCTCTTTTCCTGTGCTTTCAATGCAATTCCAGTCTACCTCCTGAAATCGGTTTCCTGCAATTCTGCCCCGCTTTCAAGTCCTCTTGGCAGCCTTACTTCAGTCTATTTTTGGACGATAGCTGTCATTTATAACTCTGCAGGTTTGTGAATTACAGTGCCCCTGAGCTCCTTTCTTCAACTCGCTTTCTTGTGAGCTGGCCGCAACACCGCAGGATGGCTTCAGGCCCTAATCTTGTTCCGGCACGGCATGCTGAGCCTTTGGTTAATTCCTCTTCCTGGTGGGAAATAAGAGTTAAATTTGCCCGTCCAGACACCTCCAGCTAGCCTCTCATTGGTTCTCGCTATTCCTGTTCATCTTCCGCAGAAATTGCAAACTGGGACAAACAGGAGTTTAAAGGGACTGACTCTCCAAGTCGGGAGAGTGTTAGTAAAGCGTCTGGAATGTTGCACCCGAGTACCAGGGGAGGAAAACTGAGACATATTTGAACACGTCTCCCGTTCACATGGTTGATCATACTCTAGGTTCCACATGCATGTTTTAGCTGAAGGAAGAATACCTTAAACCTGGGTAGTTGAGACCCGTGTAATGGGTACCATGCAATATGACTTCAAAGGGTCTTCATTTGCTCACCGAACCTCTCCAATCCTATCACTGCTGTGTTTATGCCCCTGTACACACGCTTGATTCTCTTTTGGAGACATAGCAATCCCTAGGTTTTAAGATACTTACTAGTCAGGTACATTCTTAGGAGTTTAATATGCGGTGTTGAGTCCATTTCGTTGAGCAAGGAGTAGCTCTTGTCTATTCCATATTTGGCTTAAGGAACTTTATCTGTGCTCATTTCAATCTCTGGTTTTAGGCAGCACCCCAACTCACCTTTACCCTTAAGCAAGCATAAGTTGGTTTTCTAAATTTGAGACCCTGTTCTGTTCTGTAATTCAGTTCCTGTGTAGCCAAGTTTACATTCCGTGTATTACTGATATCTTATGATGTTTCTTTTTCTGTGTGACTTATTTCAGTTAGAATCATCATACCTGAATCCACTCATTGTGCTGCTAAGTGCCTGATGACATAGATTTCATTGCTGAGTGATATTGCTTTGTAAGTAAATACCACAACTTCTTTATCCATTTTTCACTTTCTGTGATGTTGAACTTGTACTGTAAACGAGGTTCTTGTAAACAGAGCCGTTCAAAACTTTGGGGTGGCTGTGTCTTTTTGATTTTAATTTCCCTAAGCTATAGGACCATAAGTGGAAGTGCCCTATGTTCTGTTGCTTTGTTTTTTAGAATTTTCAGGAAACACCATACACTTCTCCCGAGTGGTTGTTGGCAATTTACATCCCGCCCTTCAGCATAACAAGGCTCCCAGTTCTCCATGGCCTGTCCTGCCTTTCTAGATTTTACACTTTTTTCAGATGGCCCTTTTGACCGGGGGGAAGTGAGACTTCATTGTAGTGCAGATTTCCTTTGCAAGCTTGCTTGGTTGGCCAAAAAGGGCGTATGCGTTTTTTCCTGAATATATTCAGGAAAAAACGCATACGCCCTTTTTGGCCAAGTGCATCATTGTGGACGTTCTGCCTCTTTTCCTATGCTTTCAATGCAATTCCAGTCTACCTCCTGAAATCGGTTTCCTGCAATTCTGCCCCGCTTTCAAGTCCTCTTGGCAGCCTTACTTCAGTCTATTTTTGGACGATAGCTGTCATTTATAACTCTGCAGGTTTGTGAATTACAGTGCCCCTGAGCTCCTTTCTTCAACTCGATTTCTTGTGAGCTGGCCGAAACACCGCAGGATGCCTTCAGGACCTAATCTGGTTCCGGCACGGCATGCTGAGCCTTTGGTTAATTCCTCTTCCTGGTGGGAAATGAGAGTTAAATTTGCCCGTCCAGCACCTCCAGCTAGTCTCTCATTGGTTCTCGCTATTCCTGTACATCTTCCGCAGAAATTGCAAACTGGGCCAAACAGGAGGTTAAAGGGACTGACTCTCCAAGTCGGGAGAGTGTTAGTAAAGCGTCTGGAATGTTGCACCCGAGTACCAGGGTACGAAAACTGAGACATATTTGAACACGTCTCCCGATCACACGGTTGATCATACTCTAGGTTCCACATGCATGTTTTAGCTGAAGGAAGAATACCTTAAACCTGGAGAGTTGAGACCCGTGTAATGGGTACCATGCAATATGACTTCAAAGGGTCTTCATTTGCTCACCGAATCTCTCCAATCCTATCACTGCTGCGTTTATGCCCCTGTACACATGCTCGATTCTCTTTTGGAGACATAGCAATCCATAGGTTTTACGATACTTACTAGTCAGGTACATTCTTAGGCGTTTAATATGCGGTGTTGAGTCCATTTCGTTGAGCAAGGAGTAGCTCTTGTCTATTACATATTTGACTTAAGGAACTTTATCTGTGCTCATTTCAATCTCTGGTTTTATGCAGCACCCCAACTCACCTTTACCCTTAAGCAAGCATAAGTTGGTTTTCTAAATTTGAGACCCTGTTCTGTTCTGTAATTCAGTTCCTGTGTAGCCAAGTTTACATTCCGTGTATTAGTGATATCTTATGATGTTTCTTTTTCTGTGTGACTTATTTCAGTTAGAATCATCATACCTGAATCCACTCATTGTGCTGCTAAGGGCCTGATGACACAGTTTTCATTGCTGAGTGATATTGCTTTGTAAGTAAATACCACAACTTCTTTATCCATTTTTCACTTTCTGCGATGTTGAACTTGTACTGTAAACGAGGTTCTTGTAAACAGAGGCGTCCCAAACTTTGGGGTGGCTGTGTCTTTTTGATTTTAATTTCCCTAAGCAATAGGACCATAAGTGGCAGTGCCCTAGGCTCTATTGCTTTGTTTTTTAGATGTTTCAGGAAACACCATACACTTCTCCCGAGTGTCTGTTGGCAATTTACATCCCGTCCATCAGCATAACAAGGCTCCCAGTTCTCCATGGCCTGTCCTGCCTTTCTGGATTTTACACTTTTTTCAGATGGCCCTTTTGACCGGGGAGAAGTGAGACTTCATTGTAGTGCAGATTTCCTTTGCAAGTTTGCTTGGTTGGCCAAAAAGGGCGTATGCGTTTTTTTCCTGAATATATTCAGGAAAAAACCGCATACGCCCTTTTTGGCCAAGTGCATCATTGTGGACGTTCTGCCTCTTTTCCTATGATTTCAATGCAATTCCAGTCTACCTCCTGAAATCGGTTTCCTGCAATTCTGCCCCGCTTTCAAGTCCTTTGGCAGCCTTACTTCAGTACATTTTTGGACGATAGCTGTCATTTATGACTCTGCAGGTTTGTGAATTACAGTGCCCCTGAGCTCCTTTCTTCAACTCGCTTTCTTTTGAGCTGGCCGCAACACCGCAGGATGGCTTCAGGCCCTAATCTGGTTCCGGTACGGCACGCTGAGCCTTTGGTTATTTCCTCTTCCTGGTGGGAAATGAGAGTTAAATTTGCCCGTCCAGACACCTCCAGCTAGTCTCTCATTGGTTCTCGCTATTCCTGTTCATCTTCTGCAGAAATTGCAAACTGGGCCAAACAGGAGGTTAAAGGCGCTGACTCTCCAAGTGGGGAGAGTGTTAGTAAAGCGTCTGAAATGTTGCACCTGAGTACCAGGGGAGGAAAACTGAGACATATTTGAACACGTCTCCCGATCACATGGTTGATCATACTCTGGGTTCCACATGCATGTTTTACCTGAAGGAAGAATACCTAAAACCTGGGTAGTTGAAACCCGTGGAATGGGTACCATGCAATATGACTTCAAAGGGTCTTCATTTGCTCACCGAACCTCTCCAATCCTATCACTGCTGCGCTTATGTCCCTGTACACATGCTTGATTCTCTTTCGGAGACATAGCAATCCATAGGTTTTAAGATACTTACTAGTCAGGTACATTCTTAGGCGTTTAATATGCGGTGTTGAGTCCATTTCGTTGAGCAAGGAGTAGCTCTTGTCTATTCCATATTTGGCTAAAGGAACTTTATCTGTGCTCATTTCAATCTCTGGTTTTATGCAGCACCCCAACTCACCTTTCCCCTTAAGCAAGCATAAGTTGGTTTTCTAAATTTGAGACCCTGTTCTGTTCTGTAATTCAGTTCCTGTGTAGCCAAGTTTACATTCCGTGTATTACTGATATCTTATGATATTTCTTTTTCTGTGTGACTTATTTCAGTTAGAATCATCATACCTGAATCCACTCATTGTGCTGCTAAGGGACTGATGACATAGATTTCATTGCTGAGTGATATTGCTTTGTAAGTAAATACCACAACTTCTTTATCCATTTTTCACTTTCTGCGATGTTGAACTTGTACTGTAAACGAGGTTCTTGTAAACAGAGGCGTCCCAAACTTTGGGGTGGCTCTGTCTTTTTGATTTTAATTTCCCTAAGCTATAGGACCATAAGTGGAAGTGCCCTAGGCTCTGTTGCTTTGTTTTTTAGATGTTTCAGGAAACACCATACACTTCTCCCCAGTGGTTGTTGGCAATTTACATCCTGCCCATCAGCATAACAAGGCTCCCAGTTCTCCATGGCCTGTCCTGCCTTTCTGGATTTTACACTTTTTTCAGATGGCCCTTTTGACCGGGGGGAAGTGAGACTTCATTGTAGTGCAGATTTCCTTTGCAAGCTTGCTTGGTTGGCCAAAAAGGGCGTATGCGTTTTTTCCTGAATATATTCAGGAAAAAACGCATACGCCCTTTTTGGCCAAGTGCATCATTGTGGACGTTCTGCCTCTTTTCCTATGCTTTCAATGCAATTCCAGTCTACCTCCTGAAATCGGTTTCCTGCAATTTTGCCCCGCTTTCAAGTCCTCTTGGCAGCCTTACTTCAGTCTATTTTTGGACGATAGCTGTCATTTATAACTCTGCAGGTTTGTGAATTACAGTGCCCCTGAGCTCCTTTCTTCAACTCGCTTTCTTTTGAGCTGGCCGCAACACCGCAGGATGGCTTCAGACCCTAATCTGGTTCCAGCACGGCACGCTGAGCCTTTGGTTAATTCCTCTTCCTGGTGGGAAATGAGAGTTATATTTGCCCGTCCAGACACCTCCAGTTAGCCTCTCATTGGTTCTTGCTAATCCTGTTCATCTTCCGCAGAAATTGCAAACTGGGCCAAACAGGAGGTTAAAGAGACTGACTCTCCAAGTCGGGAGAGTGTTAGTAAAGCGTCTGGAATGTTGCACCCGAGTACCAGGGTACGAAAACTGAGACATATTTGAACACGTCTCCCGATCACATGGTTGATCATACTCTAGGTTCCACATGCATGTTTTAGCTGAAGGAAGAATACCTTAAACCTGGGTAGTTGAAACCCGTGGAATGGGTACCATGCAATATGACTTCAAAGGGTCTTCATTTGCTCACCGAACCTCTCCAATCCTATCACTGCTGCGTTTATGCCCCTGTACACGTGCTTCTTTCTCTTTCGGAGACATAGCAATCCATAGGTTTTAAGATACTTACTAGTCAGGTACATTCTTAGGCGTTTATTATGGGGTGTTGAGTCCATTTCGTTGAGCAAGGAGTAGCTCTTGTCTATTCCATATTTGGCTTAAGGAACTTTATCTGTGCTCATTTCAATCTCTGGTTTTATGCAGCACCCCAACTCACCTTTACCCTTAAGCAAGCATAAGTTGGTTTTCTAAATTTGAGACCCTGTTCTGTTCTGTAATTCAGTTCCTGTGTAGCCAAGTTTCCATTCCGTGTATTACTGATATCTTATGATGTTTCTTTTTCTGTGTGACTTACTTCAGTTAGAATCATCATACCTGAATCCACTCATTGTGCTGCTAAGGGCCTGATGACACAGATTTCATTGCTGAGTGATATTGCTTTGTAAGTAAATACCACAACTTCTTTATCCATTTTTCACTTTCTGCGATGTTGAACTTGTACTGTAAACGAGGTTCTTGTAAACAGAGCCGTTCCAAACTTTGGGGTGGCTGTGTCTTTTTGATTTTAATTTCCCTAAGCTATAGGACCATAAGTGGAAGTGCCCTAGGTTCTGTTGCTTTGTTTTTTATATGTTTCAGGAAACACCATACACTTCTCCCGAGTTGTTGTTGGCAATTTACATCCCGCCCATCAGCATAACAAGGCTCCCAGTTCTCCATGGCCTGTCCTGCCTTTCTGGATTTTACACTTTTTTCAGATGGCCCTTTTGACTGGGGGGAAGTGAGACTTCACTGTAGTGCAGATTTCCTTTGCAAGCTTGCTTGGTTGGCCAAAAAGGGCGTATACGTTTTTTGCTGAATATATTCAGGAAAAAACGCATACGCCCTTTTTGGCCAAGTGCATCATTGTGGACGTTCTGCCTCTTTTCCTATGCTTTCAATGCGATTCCAGTCTACCTCCTGAAATCGGTTTCCTGCAATTCTGCCCCGCTTTCAAGTCCTCTTGGCAGCCTTACTTCAGTCTATTTTTGGACGATAGCTGTCATTTATAACTCTGCAGGTTTGTGAATTACAGTGCCCCTGAGCTCCTTTCTTCAACTCGCTTTCTTGTGACCTGGCCGCAACACCGCAGGATGGCTTCAGGCCCTAATCTGGTTCCGGCACGGCACGCTGAGCCTTTGGTTAATTCCTCTTCCTGGTGGGAAGTGAGAGTTAAATTTGCCCATCCAGACACCTGCAGCTAGTCCCTCATTGGTTCTCGCTATTCCTGTTCATCTTCCGCAGAAATTGCAAACTGGGCCAAACAGGAGGTTAAAGGGACTGACTCTCCAAGTGGGGAGAGTGTTAGTAAAGCGTCTGGAATGTTGCACCCGAGTACCAGGGTACGAAAACTGAGACATATTTGAACACGTCTCCCGATCACACGGTTGATCATACTCTAGGTTCCACATGCATGTTTTAGCTGAAGGAAGAATACCTTAAACCTGGAGAGTTGAGACCCGTGGAATGGGTACCATGCAATATGACTTCAAAGGGTCTTCATTTGCTCACCGAACCTCTCCAATCCTATCACTGCTGCGTTTATGCCCCTGTACACGTGCTTCTTTCTCTTTCGGAGACATAGCAATCCATAGGTTTTAAGATACTTACTAGTCAGGTACATTCTTAGGCGTTTAATATGGGGTGTTGAGTCCATTTCGTTGAGCAAGGAGTAGCTCTTGTCTATTCCATATTTGGCTTAAGGAACTTTATCTGTGCTCATTTCAATCTCTGGTTTTATGCAGCACCCCAACTCACCTTTCCCCTTAAGCAAGCATAAGTTGGTTTTCTAAATTTGAGACCCTGTTCTGTTCTGTAATTCAGTTCCTGTGTAGCCAAGTTTACATTCCGTGTATTACTGATATCTTATGATGTTTCTTTTTCTGTGTGACTTATTTCAGTTAGAATCATCATACCTGAATCCACTCATTGTGCTGCTAAGGGCCTGATGACACAGATTTCATTGCTGAGTGATATTGCTTTGTAAGTAAATACCACAACTTCTTTATCCATTTTTCACTTTCTGCGATGTTGAACTTGTACTGTAAACGAGGTTTTGTAAACAGAGCCATTCCAAACTTCGGGGTGGCTGTGTCTTTTTGATTTTAATTTCCCTAAGCTATAGGACCATAAGTGGCAGTGCCCTAGGTTCTGTTGCTTTGTTTTTTAGATGTTTCAGGAAACACCATACACTTCTCCCGAGTGGTTGTTGGCAATTTACAACCCGCCCATCAGCATAACAAGGCTCCCAGTTCTCCATGGCCTGTCCTGCCTTTCTGGATTTTACAATTTTTTCAGATGGCCCTTTTCACCGGGGGGAAGTGAGACTTCATTGTAGTCCAGATTTCCTTTTAAGCTTGCTTGGTTGGCCAAAAAGGGCGTATGCGTTTTTTCCTGAATATATTCAGGAAAAAACGCATACGCCCTTTTTGGCCAAGTGCATCACTGTGGACGTTCTGCCTCTTTTCCTATGCTTGAAATGCAATTCCTGTCTACCTCCTGAAATCGGTTTCCTGCAATTCTGCCCCGCTTTCAAGTCCTCTTGGCAGCCTTACTTCAGTGTATTTTTGGACGATAGCTGTCATTTATAACTCTGCAGGTTTGTGAATTACAGTGCCCCTGAGCTCCTTTCTTCAACTTGCTTTCTTTTGAGCTGGCCGCAACACCGCAGGATGGCTTCAGGCCCTAATCTGGTTCCGGTACGGCACGCTGAGCCTTTGGTTATTTCCTCTTCCTGGTGGGAAATGAGAGTTAAATTTGCCCGTCCAGACACCTCCAGCTAGCCTCTCATTGGTTCTCGCTATTCCTGTTCATCTTCCGCAGAAATTGCAAACTGGGCCAAACAGGAGGTTAAAGGCGCTGACTCTCCAAGTGGGGAGAGTGTTAGTAAAGCGTCTGGAATGTTGCACCCGAGTACCAGGGGAGGAAAACTGAGACATATTTGAACACGTCTCCCGTTCACATGGTTGATCATACTCTGGGTTCCACATGCATGTTTTAGCTGAAGGAAGAATACCTTAAACCTGGGTAGTTGAAACCCGTGGAATGGGTACCATGCAATATGACTTCAAAGGGTCTTCATTTGCTCACCGAACCTCTCCAATCCTATCACTGCTGCGTTTATGCCCCTGTACACATGCTTGATTCTCTTTCGGAGACATAGCAATCCCTAGGTTTTAAGATACTTACTAGTCAGGTACATTCTTAGGCGTTTAATATGCGGTGTTGAGTCCCTTTCTTTGAGCAAGGAGTAGCTCTTGTCTATTCCATATTTGGCTTAAGGAACTTTATCTGTGCTCATTTCAATCTCTGGTTTTATGCAGCACCCCAACTCACCTTTACCCTTCAGCAAGCATAAGTTGGTTTTCTAAATTTGAGACCCTGTTCTGTTCTGTAATTCAGTTCCTGTGTAGCCAAGTTTACATTCCGTGTATTACTGATATCTTACGATGTTTCTTTTTCTGTGTGACTTATTTCAGTTAGAATCATCATACCTGAATCCACTCATTGTGCTGCTAAGGGCCTGATGACACAGATTTCATTGCTGAGTGATATTGCTTTGTAAGTAAATACCACAAGTTCTTTATCCATTTTTCACTTTCTGCGATGTTGTACTTGTACTGTAAATGAGGTTCTTGTAAACAGAGGCGTCCCAAACTTTGGGGTGGCTGTGTCTTTTTGATTTTAATTTCCCTAAGCTATAGGACCATAAGTGGCAGTGCCCTAGGCTCTGTTGCTTTGTTTTTTAGATGTTTCAGGAAACACCATACACTTCTCCCGAGTGTCTGTTGGCAATTTACATCCCGCCCATCAGCATAACAAGGCTCCCAGTTCTCCATGGCCTGTCCTGCCTTTCTGGATTTTACACTTTTTTCAGATGGCCCTTTTGACCGGGGGGAAGTGAGACTTCATTGTAGTGCAGATTTCCTTTGCAAGCTTGCTTGGTTGGCCAAAAAGGGCGTATGCGTTTTTTCCTGAATATATTCAGGAAAAAACGCATACACCCTTTTTGGCCAAGTGCATCACTGTGGACGTTCTGCCTCTTTTCCTATGCTTTCAATGCAATTTCAGTCTACCTCCTGAAATCGGTTTCCTGCAATTCTGCCCCGCTTTCAAGTCCTCTTGGCAGCCTTACTTCAGTCTATTTTTGGACGATAGCTGTCATTTATAACTCTGCAGGTTTGTGAATTACAGTGCCCCTGAGCTCCTTTCTTCAACTCGCTTTCTTGTGAGCTGGCCGCAACAGCGCAGGATGGCTTCAGGCCCTAATCTGTTTCTGGCACGGCACGCTGAGCCTTTGGTTAATTCCTCTTCCTGGTGGGAAATGAGAGTTAAATTTGCCCGTCCAGACACCTCCAGCTAGCCTCTCATTGGTTCTCGCTATTCCTGTTCATCTTCCGCAGAAATTGCAAACTGGGCCAAACAGGAGGTTAAAGGGACTGACTCTCCAAGTGGGGAGAGTGTTAGTAAAGCGTCTGGAATGTTGCACCCGAGTACCAGGGTACGAAAACTGAGACATATTTGAACACGTCTCCCGATCACACGGTTGATCATACTCTAGGTTCCACATGCATGTTTTAGCTGAAGGAAGAATACCTTAAACCTGGAGAGTTGAGACCCGTGGAATGGGTACCATGCAATATGACTTCAAAGGGTCTTCATTTGCTCACCGAACCTCTCCAATCCTATCACTGCTGCGTTTATGCCCCTGTACACGTGCTTCTTTCTCTTTCGGAGACATAGCAATCCATAGGTTTTAAGATACTTACTAGTCAGGTACATTCTTAGGCGTTTAATATGGGGTGTTGAGTCCATTTCGTTGAGCAAGGAGTAGCTCTTGTCTATTCCATATTTGGCTTAAGGAACTTTATCTGTGCTCATTTCAATCTCTGGTTTTATGCAGCACCCCAACTCACCTTTCCCCTTAAGCAAGCATAAGTTGGTTTTCTAAATTTGAGACCCTGTTCTGTTCTGTAATTCAGTTCCTGTGTAGCCAAGTTTACATTCCGTGTATTACTGATATCTTATGATGTTTCTTTTTCTGTGTGACTTATTTCAGTTAGAATCATCATACCTGAATCCACTCATTGTGCTGCTAAGGGCCTGATGACACAGATTTCATTGCTGAGTGATATTGCTTTGTAAGTAAATACCACAACTTCTTTATCCATTTTTCACTTTCTGCGATGTTGAACTTGTACTGTAAACGAGGTTTTGTAAACAGAGCCATTCCAAACTTCGGGGTGGCTGTGTCTTTTTGATTTTAATTTCCCTAAGCTATAGGACCATAAGTGGCAGTGCCCTAGGTTCTGTTGCTTTGTTTTTTAGATGTTTCAGGAAACACCATACACTTCTCCCGAGTGGTTGTTGGCAATTTACAACCCGCCCATCAGCATAACAAGGCTCCCAGTTCTCCATGGCCTGTCCTGCCTTTCTGGATTTTACAATTTTTTCAGATGGCCCTTTTCACCGGGGGGAAGTGAGACTTCATTGTAGTCCAGATTTCCTTTTAAGCTTGCTTGGTTGGCCAAAAAGGGCGTATGCGTTTTTTCCTGAATATATTCAGGAAAAAACGCATACGCCCTTTTTGGCCAAGTGCATCACTGTGGACGTTCTGCCTCTTTTCCTATGCTTGAAATGCAATTCCTGTCTACCTCCTGAAATCGGTTTCCTGCAATTCTGCCCCGCTTTCAAGTCCTCTTGGCAGCCTTACTTCAGTGTATTTTTGGACGATAGCTGTCATTTATAACTCTGCAGGTTTGTGAATTACAGTGCCCCTGAGCTCCTTTCTTCAACTTGCTTTCTTTTGAGCTGGCCGCAACACCGCAGGATGGCTTCAGGCCCTAATCTGGTTCCGGTACGGCACGCTGAGCCTTTGGTTATTTCCTCTTCCTGGTGGGAAATGAGAGTTAAATTTGCCCGTCCAGACACCTCCAGCTAGCCTCTCATTGGTTCTCGCTATTCCTGTTCATCTTCCGCAGAAATTGCAAACTGGGCCAAACAGGAGGTTAAAGGCGCTGACTCTCCAAGTGGGGAGAGTGTTAGTAAAGCGTCTGGAATGTTGCACCCGAGTACCAGGGGAGGAAAACTGAGACATATTTGAACACGTCTCCCGTTCACATGGTTGATCATACTCTGGGTTCCACATGCATGTTTTAGCTGAAGGAAGAATACCTTAAACCTGGGTAGTTGAAACCCGTGGAATGGGTACCATGCAATATGACTTCAAAGGGTCTTCATTTGCTCACCGAACCTCTCCAATCCTATCACTGCTGCGTTTATGCCCCTGTACACATGCTTGATTCTCTTTCGGAGACATAGCAATCCCTAGGTTTTAAGATACTTACTAGTCAGGTACATTCTTAGGCGTTTAATATGCGGTGTTGAGTCCCTTTCTTTGAGCAAGGAGTAGCTCTTGTCTATTCCATATTTGGCTTAAGGAACTTTATCTGTGCTCATTTCAATCTCTGGTTTTATGCAGCACCCCAACTCACCTTTACCCTTCAGCAAGCATAAGTTGGTTTTCTAAATTTGAGACCCTGTTCTGTTCTGTAATTCAGTTCCTGTGTAGCCAAGTTTACATTCCGTGTATTACTGATATCTTACGATGTTTCTTTTTCTGTGTGACTTATTTCAGTTAGAATCATCATACCTGAATCCACTCATTGTGCTGCTAAGGGCCTGATGACACAGATTTCATTGCTGAGTGATATTGCTTTGTAAGTAAATACCACAAGTTCTTTATCCATTTTTCACTTTCTGCGATGTTGTACTTGTACTGTAAATGAGGTTCTTGTAAACAGAGGCGTCCCAAACTTTGGGGTGGCTGTGTCTTTTTGATTTTAATTTCCCTAAGCTATAGGACCATAAGTGGCAGTGCCCTAGGCTCTGTTGCTTTGTTTTTTAGATGTTTCAGGAAACACCATACACTTCTCCCGAGTGTCTGTTGGCAATTTACATCCCGCCCATCAGCATAACAAGGCTCCCAGTTCTCCATGGCCTGTCCTGCCTTTCTGGATTTTACACTTTTTTCAGATGGCCCTTTTGACCGGGGGGAAGTGAGACTTCATTGTAGTGCAGATTTCCTTTGCAAGCTTGCTTGGTTGTCCAAAAAGGGCGTATGCGTTTTTTCCTGAATATATTCAGGAAAAAACGCATACACCCTTTTTGGCCAAGTGCATCACTGTGGACGTTCTGCCTCTTTTCCTATGCTTTCAATGCAATTTCAGTCTACCTCCTGAAATCGGTTTCCTGCAATTCTGCCCCGCTTTCAAGTCCTCTTGGCAGCCTTACTTCAGTCTATTTTTGGACGATAGCTGTCATTTATAACTCTGCAGGTTTGTGAATTACAGTGCCCCTGAGCTCCTTTCTTCAACTCGCTTTCTTGTGAGCTGGCCGCAACAGCGCAGGATGGCTTCAGGCCCTAATCTGTTTCTGGCACGGCACGCTGAGCCTTTGGTTAATTCCTCTTCCTGGTGGGAAATGAGAGTTAAATTTGCCCGTCCAGACACCTCCAGCTAGCCTCTCATTGGTTCTCGCTATTCCTGTTCATCTTCCGCAGAAATTGCAAACTGGGCCAAACAGGAGGTTAAAGGGACTGACTCTCCAAGTGGGGAGAATGTTAGTAAAGCGTCTGGAATGTTGCACCCGAGTACCAGGGTACGAAAACTGAGACATATTTGAACACGTCTCCCGATCACATGGTTGATCATACTCTGGGTTCCACATGCATGTTTTAGCTGAAGGAAGAATACCTTAAACCTGGGTAGTTGAAACCCGTGGAATGGGTACCATGCAATATGACTTCAAAGGGTCTTCATTTGCTCACCGAACCTCTCCAATCCTATCACTGCTGCGTTTATGCCCCTGTACACATGCTTGATTCTCTTTCGGAGACATAGCAATCCATAGGTTTTAAGATACTTACTAGTCAGGTACATTCTTAGGCGTTTAATATGCGGTGTTGAGTCCATTTCGTTGAGCAAGGAGTAGCTCTTGTCTATTACATATTTGGCTTAAGGAACTTTATCTGTGCTCATTTCAATCTCTGGTTTTATGCAGCACCCCAACTCACCTTTCCCCTTAAGCAAGCATAAGTTGGTTTTCTAAATTTGAGACCCTGTTCTGTTCTGTAATTCAGTTCCTGTGTAGCCAAGTTTACATTCCGTGTATTAGTGATATCTTATGATGTTTCTTTTTCTGTGTGACTTATTTCAGTTAGAATCATCATACCTGAATCCAATCATTGTGCTGCTAAGGGCCTGATGACACAGATTTCATTGCTGAGTGATATTGCTTTGTATGTAAATACCACAACTTCTTTATCCATTTTTCACTTTCTGCGATGTTGAACTTGTACTGTAAATGAGGTTCTTATAAACAGAGCCTTTCGAAACTTTGGGGTGGCTGTGTCTTTTTGATTTTAAATTCCCTAAGCTATAGGACCATAAGTGGAAGTGCCCTAGGCTCTGTTGCTTTGTTTTTTAGATGTTTCAGGAAACACCATACCCTTCTCCCAAGTGGTTGTTGGCAATTTACATCCCGCCCATCAGCAATAACAAGGCTCCCAGTTCTCCATGGCCTGTCCTGCCTTTCTGGATTTTACACTTTTTTCAGATGGCCCTTTTGACCGGGGGGAAGTGAGACTTCATTGTAGTGCAGATTTCCTTTGCAAGCTTGCTTGTTTGGCCAAAAAGGGCGTATAAGTATTTTCCTGAATATATTCAGGAAAAAACGCATACGCCCTTTTTGGCCAAGTGCATCATTGTGGACGTTCTGCCTCTTTTCCTATGCTTTCAATGCAATTCCAGTCTACCTCCTGAAATCGGTTTCCTGCAATTCTGCGCCGCTTTCAAGTCCTCGTGGCAGCCTTACTTCAGTCTATTTTTGGACGATAGCTGTCATTTATAACTCTGCAGGTTTGTGAATTACAGTGCCCCTGAGCTCCTTTCTTCAACTCGCTTTCTTGTGACCTGGCCGCAACACCGCAGGATGGCTTCAGGCCCTAATCTGGTTCTGGCATGGCACGCTGAGCCTTTGGTTAATTCCTCTTCCTGGTAGGAAATGAGAGTTAAATTTGCCCGTCCAGACACCTCCAGCTAGTCTCCATTGGTTCTCGCTATTCCTGTTCATCTTCCGCAGAAATTGCAAACTGGGCCAAACAGGAGGTAAAAGGGACTGACTCTCCAAGTCGGGAGAGTGTTAGTAAAGCGTCTGGAATGTTGCACCCGAGTACCAGGGGAGGAAAACTGAGACATATTTGAACACGTCTCCCGTTCACATGGTTGATCATACTTGGGTTCCACATGCATGTTTTAGCTGAAGGAAGAATACCTTAAACCTGGAGAGTTGAGACCCGTGTAATGGGTACCATGCAATATTACTTCAAAGGGTCTTCATTTGCTCACCGAACCTCTCCAATCCTATCACTGCTGCGTTTATGCCCCTGTACACACGCTTGATTCTCTTTTGGAGACATAGCAATCCATAGGTTTTACGATACTTACTAGTCAGGTACATTCTTAGGCGTTTAATATGCGGTGTTGAGTCCATTTCGTTGAGCAAGGAGTAGCTCTTGTCTATTCCATATTTGACTTAAGGAACTTTATCTGTGCTCATTTCAATCTCTGGTTTTATGCAGCACCCCAACTCACCTTTCCCCTTAAGCAAGCATAAGTTGGTTTTCTAAATTTGAGACCCTGTTCTGTTTTGGAATGCAGTTCCTGTGTAGCCAAGTTTACATTCCGTGTATTAGTGATATCTTATGATGTTTCTTTTTCTGTGTGACTTCTTTCACTTAGAATCATCGTACCTGAATCCACTCATTATGCTGCTAAGGCCCTGATGACATAGATTTCATTGCTGAGTGATACTGCATTGTAAGTAAATACCACAACTTCTTTATCCATTTTTCACTTTCTGCGATGTTGAACTTGTACTGTAAACGAGGTTCTTGTAAACAGAGGCGTCCCAAACTTTGGGGTGGCTGTGTCTTTTTGATTTTAATTTCCCTAAGCAATAGGACCATAAGTGGCAGTGCCCTAGGCTCTATTGCTTTGTTTTTTAGATGTTTCAGGAAACACCATACACTTCTCCCGAGTGTCTGTTGGCAATTTACATCCCGCCCATCAGCATAACAAGGCTCCCAGTTCTCCATGGCCTGTCCTGCCTTTCTGGATTTTACACTTTTTTCAGATGGCCCTTTTGACCGGGGGGATGTGAGACTTCATTGTAGTGCAGATTTCCTTTGCAAGCTTGCTTGGTTGGCCAAAAAGGGCATATGCGTTTTTGCCTGAATATATTCAGGAAAAAACGCATATGCCCTTTTTGGCCAAGTGCATCATTGTGGACGTTCTGCCTCTTTTCCTATGCTTTCAATGCAATTCCAGTCTACCTCCTGAAATCGGTTTCCTGCAATTCTGCCCCGCTTTCAAGTCCTCTTGGCAGCCTTACTTCAGTCTATTTTTGGACGATAGCTGTCATTTATAACTCTGCAGGTTTGTGAATTACAGTGCCCCTGAGCTCCTTTCTTCAACTCGCTTTCTTGTGACCTGGCCGCAACACCGCAGGATGGCTTCAGGCCCTAATCTGGTTCTGGCACGGCATGCTGAGCCTTTGGTTAATTCCTCTTCCTGGTGGGAAATGAGAGTTAAATTTGCCCGTCCAGACACCTCCAGCTAGTCTCTCATTGGTTCTCGCTATTCCTGTTCATCTTCCGCAGAAATTGCAAACTGTGCCAAACAGGAGGTTAAAGGCGCTGACTCTCCAAGTGGGGAGAGTGTTAGTAAAGCGTCTGGAATGTTGCACCCGAGTACCAGGTTACGAAAACTGAGACATATTTGAACACGTCTCCCGATCACATGGTTGATCATACTCTAGGTTCCACATGCATGTTTTAGCTGAAGGAAGAATACCTTAAACCTGGGTAGTTGAAACCCGTGGAATGGGTACCATGCAATATGACTTCAAAGGGTCTTCATTTGCTCACCGAACCTCTCCAATCCTATCACTTCTATGTTTATGCCCCTGTACACATGCTTGATTCTCTTTTGGAGACATAGCAATCCATAGGTTTTAAGATACTTACAAGACAGGTACATTCTTAGGCGTTTAATATGGGGTGTTGAGTCCATTTCGTTGAGCAAGGAGTAGCTCTTGTCTATTCCATATTTGGCTTAAGGAACTTTATCTGTGCTCATTTCAATCTCCGGTTTTATGCAGCACCCCAACTCACCTTTCCCCTTAAGCAAGCATAAGTTGGTTTTCTAAATTTGAGAACCTGTTCTGTTTTGGAATGCAGTTCCTGTGTAGCCAAGTTTACATTCCATGTATTAGTGATATCTTATGATGTTTCTTTTTCTGTGTGACTTATTTCAGTTAAAATCATCGTACCTGAATCCACTCATTATGCTGCTACGGGCCTGATGACATAGATTTCATTGCTGAGTGATACTCTATTGTACGGAAGTACCACAAGGTCTTTATCCATTTTTCACTTTCTGTGATATTGAACTTGTACGGTAAACGAGGTTCTTGTAAACGGAGGCGTCCCAAACTTTGGGGTGGCTGTGTCTTTTTGATTTTAATTTCCCTAAGCTATAGGACCATAAGTGGAAGTGCCCTAGGCTCTGTTGCTTTGTTTTTTAGATGTTTCAGGAAACACCATACACTTCTCCTGAGTGTCTGTTGGCAATTTACATCCAGCCCATCAGCATAACAAGGCTCCAGTTCTCCATGGCCTGTCCTGCCTTTCTGGATTTTACACTTTTTTCAGATCGCCCTTTTGACCGGGGAGAAGTGAGACTTCATTGTAGTGCAGATTTCCTTTGCAAGCTTGCTTGGTTGGCCAAAAAGGGCGTATGCGTTTTTGCCTGAATATATTCAGGAAAAAACGCATACGCCCTTTTTGGCCAAGTGCATCATTGTGGACGTTCTGCCTCTTTTCCTATGCTTTCAATGCAATTCCAGTCTACCTCCTGAAATCGGTTTCCTGCAATTCTGCCCCGCTTTCAAGTCCTCTTGGCAGCCTTACTTCAGTCTATTTTTGGACGATAGCTGTCATTTATAACTCTGCAGGTTTGTGAATTACAGTGTCCCTGAGCTCCTTTCTTCAATTCGCTTTCTTGTGACCTGGCCGCAACACCGCAGGATGGCTTCAGGCCCTAATCTGGTTCCGGCACGGCACGCTGAGCCTTTGGTTAATTCCTCTTCCTGGTGGGAAATGAGAGTTAAATTTGCCCGTCCAGACACCTCCAGCTAGTCTCTCATCGGTTCTCGCTATTCCTGTTCATCTTCCGCAGAAATTGCAAACTGGGCCAAACAGGAGGTTAAAGGCGCTGACTCTCCAAGTGGGGAGAGTGTTAGTAAAGCGTCTGGAATGTTGCACCCGAGTACCAGGGGAGGAAAACTGAGACATATTTGAACACGTCTCCCGATCACATGGTTGATCATACTCTGGGTTCCACATGCATGTTTTAGCTGAAGGAAGAATACCTAAAACCTGGGTAGTTGAAACCCGTGGAATGGGTACCATGCAATATGACTTCAAAGGGTCTTCATTTGCTCACCGAACCTCTCCAATCCTATCACTGCTGCATTTATGCCCCTGTACACACGCTTGATTCTCTTTCGGAGACATAGCAATCCATAGGTTTTAAGATACTTACTAGTCAGGTACATTCTTAGGCGTTTAATATGCGGTGTTGAGTCCATTTCGTTGAGCAAGGAGTAGCTCTAGTCTATTCCATATTTGGCTTAAGGAACTTTATCTGTGCTCATTTCGATCTCTGGTTTTATGCAGCACCCCAACTCACCTTTAAACTTAAGCAAGCATAAGTTGGTTTTCTAAATTTGAGACCCTGTTCTGTTCTGTAATTCAGTTCCTGTGTAGCCAAGTTTACATTCCGTGTATTACTGATATCTTATGATGTTTCTTTTTCTGTGTGACTTATTTCAGTTAGAATCATCATACCTGAATCCACTCATTGTGCTGCTAAGGGCCTGATGACATAGATTTCATTGCTGAGTGATATTGCTTTGTAAGTAAATACCACAAATTCTTTATCCATTTTTCACTTTCTGCGATGTTGAACTTGTACTGTAAACGAGTTTCTTGTAAACAGAGCCGTTCCAAACTTTGGGGTGGCTGTGTCTTTTTTATTTTAATTTCCCTAAGCTATAGGACCATAAGTGGAAGTGCCCTAGGCTCTGTTGCTTCGTTTTTTAGATGTTTCAGGAAACACCATACACTTCTCCCGAGTGTCTGTTGGCAATTTACATCCCGCCCATCAGAATAACAAGGCTCCCAGTTCTCCATGGCCTGTCCTGCCTTTCTGGATTTTACACTTTTTTCAGATGGCCCTTTTGACCGGGGGGAAGTGAGACTTCATTGTAGTGCAGATTTCCTTTGCAAGCTTGCTTGGTTGGCCAAAAAGGGCGTATGCGTTTTTTCCTTTCAGGAAAAAACTTAAACGCCCTTTTTGGCCAAGTGCATCATTGTGGACGTTCTGCCTCTTTTCCTATGCTTTCAATGCAATTCCAGTCTACCTCCTGAAATCGGTTTCCTGCAATTCTGCCCCGCTTTCAAGTCCTCTTGGCAGCCTTACTTCAGTCTATTTTTGGACGATAGCTGTCATTTATAACTCTGCAGGTTTGTGAATTACAGTGCCCCTGAGCTCCTTTCTTCAACTCGCTTTCTTGTGACCTGGCCGCAACACCGCAGGATGGCTTCAGGCCCTAATCTGGTTGCGGCACGGCACGCTGAGCCTTTGGTTATTTCCTCTTCCTGGTGGGAAATAAGAGTTAAATTTGCCCATCCAGACACCTCCAGCTAGTCTCTCATTGGTTCTCCCTATTCCTGTTCATCTTCCGCAGAAATTGCAAACTGGGCCAAACAGGAGGTTAAAGGCGCTGACTCTCCAAGTGGGGAGAGTGTTAGTAAAGCGTCTGGAATGTTGCACCCGAGTACCAGGGGAGGAAAACTGAGACATATTTGAACACGTCTCCCGTTCACACGGTTGATCATACTCTGGGTTCCACATGCATGTTTTAGCTGAAGGAAGAATACCTTAAACCTGGAGAGTTGAGACCCTTGTAATGGGTACCATGCAATATGACTTCAAAGGGTCTTCATTTGCTCACCGAACCTCTCCAATCCTATCACTGCTGTGTTTATGCCCCTGTACACACGCTTGATTCTCTTTTGGAGACATAGCAATCCATAGGTTTTAAGATACTTACTAGTCAGGTACATTCTTAGGCGTTTAATATGGGGTTTTTAGTCCATTTCGTTGAGCAAGGAGTAGCTCTTGTCTATTCCATATTTGGCTTAAGGAACTTTATCTGTGCTCATTTCAATCTCTGGTTTTATGCAGCACCCCAACTCACCTTTCCCCTTAAGCAAGCATAAGTTGGTTTTCTAAATTTGAGACCCTGTTCTGTTTTGGAATTCATTTCCTGTGTAGCCAAGTTTACATTCCGTGTATTAGTGATATCTTATGATGTTTCTTTTTCTGTGTGACTTATTTCAGTTAGAATCATCGTACCTGAATCCACTCATTATGCTGCTACGGGCCTGATGACATAGATTTCATTGCTGAGTGATACTGCATTGTACGTAAGTACCACAATTTCTTTATCCATTTTTCACTTTCTGTGATATTGAACTTGTACGGTAAATGAGGTTCTTGTAAACAGAGGCGTCCCAAACTTTGGGGTGGCTGTGTCTTTTTTATTTTAATTTCCCTAAGCTATAGGACCATAAGTGGAAGTGCCCTAGGTTCTGTTGCTTTGTTTTTTAGATGTTTCAGGAAACACCATACACTTCTCCCGAGTGGTTGTTGGCAATTTACATCCCGCCCATCAGCATAACAAGGCTCCCAGTTCTCCATGGCCTGTCCTGCCTTTCTGGATTTTACACTTTTTTCAGATGGCCCTTTTGACCGGGGGGAAGTGAGACTTCATTGTAGGGCAGATTTCCTTTGCAAGCTTGCTTGGTTGGCCAAAAAGGGCGTATGCGTTTTTTCCTGAATATATTCAGGAAAAAACGCATACGCCCTTTTTGGCCAAGTGCATCATTGTGGACGTTCTGCCTCTTTTCCTATGCTTTCAATGCAATTCCAGTCTACCTCCTGAAATCGGTTTCCTGCAATTCTGCCCCACTTTCAAGTCCTCTTGGCAGCCTTACTTCAGTCTATTTTTGGACGATAGCTGTCATTTATAACTCTGCAGGTTTGTGAATTACAGTGCCCCTGAGCTCCTTTCTTCAACTCGCTTTCTTGTGACCTGGCCGCAACACCGCAGGATGGCTTCAGGCCCTAATCTGGTTCCGGCACGGCACGCTGAGCCTTTGGTTATTTCCTCTTCCTGGTGGGAAATGAGAGTTAAATTTGCCCGTGCAGACACCTCCAGCTAGTCTCTCATTGGTTCTCGCTATTCCTGTTCATCTTCCGCAGAAATTGCAAACTGGGCCAAACAGGAGGTTAAAGGCGCTGACTCTCCAAGTGGGGAGAGTGTTAGTAAAGCGTCTGGAATGTTGCACCCGAGTACCAGGGGAGGAAAACTGAGACATATTTGAACACGTCTCCCGTTCACATGGTTGATCATACTTGGGTTCCACATGCATGTTTTAGCTGAAGGAAGAATACCTTAAACCTGGAGAGTTAAGACCCGTGGAAAGGGTACCATGCAATATGACTTCAAAGGGTCTTCATTTGCTCACTGAACCTCTCCAATCCTATCACTGCTGCGTTTATGCCCCTGTACACATGCTTGATTCTCTTTCGGAGACATAGCAATCCATAGGTTTTAAGATACTTACTAGTCAGGTACATTCTTAGGCGTTTAATATGCGGTGTTGAGTCCATTTCGTTGAGCAAGGAGTAGCTCTTGTCTATTCCATATTTGGCTTAAGGAACTTTATCTGTGCTCATTTCAATCTCTGGTTTTATGCAGCACCCCAACTCACCTTTACCCTTAAGCAAGCATAAGTTGGTTTTCTAAATTTGAGACCCTGTTCTGTTCTGTAATTCAGTTCCTGTGTAGCCAAGTTTCCATTCCGTGTATTACTGATATCTTATGATGTTTCTTTTTCTGTGTGACTTATTTCAGTTAGAATCATCATACCTGAATCCACTCATTGTGCTGCTGAGGACCTGATGACATAGATTTCATTGCTGAGTGATATTGCTTTGTAAGTAAATACCACAACTTCTTTATCCATTTTTCACTTTCTGCGATGTTGAACTTGTACTGTAAACGAGGTTCTTGTAAACAGAGCCGTTCCAAACTTTGGGTTGGCTGTGTCTTTTTGATTTTAATTTCCCTAAGCTATAGGACCATAAGTGGAAGTGCCCTAGGTTCTGTTGCTTTGTTTTTTAGATGTTTCAGGAAACACCATACACTTCTCCCGAGTGGTTGTTGGCAATTTACATCCCGCCCTTCAGCATAACAAGGCTCCCAGTTCTCCATGGCCTGTCCTGCCTTTCAGGAATTTACACTTTTTTCAGATGCCCCTTTTGACCAGGGGGAAGTGAGACTTCATTGTAGGGCAGATTTCCTTTGCAAGCTTGCTTGGTTGGCCAAAAAGGGCGTATGCGTTTTTTCCTGAATATATTCAGGAAAAAACGCATACGCACTTTTTGGCCAAGTGCATCATTGTGGACGTTCTGCCTCTTTTCCTATGCTTTCAATGCAATTCCAGTCTACCTCCTGAAATCGGTTTCCTGCAATTCTGCCCCGCTTTCAAGTCCTCTTGGCAGCCTTACTTCAGTCTATTTTTGGACGATAGCTGTCATTTATAACTCTGCAGGTTTGTGAATTACAGTGCCCCTGAGCTCCTTTCTTCAACTCGCTTTCTTGTGAGGTGGCCGCAACACCGCAGGATGGCTTCAGGCCCTAATCTGGTTACGGCACGGCACGCTGAGCCTTTGGTTAATTCCTCTTCCTGGTGGAAAATGAGAGTTAAATTTGCCCGTCCAGACTCCTCCAGCTAGTCTCCATTGGTTCTCGCTATTCCTGTTCATCTTCCGCAGAAAATGCAAACTGGGCCAAAGAGGAGGTTAAAGGGACTGACTCTCCAAGTCGGGAGAGTGTTAGTAAAGCGTCTGGAATGTTGCACCCGAGTACCAGGGTACGAAAACTGAGACATATTTGAACACGTCCTCCGATCACATGGTTGATCATACTCTAGGTTCCACATGCATGTTTTAGCTGAAGGAAGAATACCTTAAACATGGGTAGTTGAAACCCGTGGAAAGGGTACCATGCAATATGACTTCAAAGGGCCTTCATTTGCTCACCGAACCTCTCCAATCCTATCACTGCTGCGTTTATGCCCCTGTACACATGCTTGATTCTCTTTCGGAGACATAGCAATCCATAGGTTTTAAGATACTTACAAGTCAGGTACATTCTTAGGCATTTAATATGCGGTGTTGAGTCCCTTTTGTTGAGCAAGGAGTAGCTCTTGTCTATTCCATATTTGGCTTAAGGAACTTTATCTGTGCTCATTTCAATCTCTGGTTTTATGCAGCACCCCAACTCACCTTTCCCCTTAAGCAAGCATAAGTTGGTTTTCTAAATTTGAGACCCTGTTCTGTTCTGTAATTCAGTTCCTGTGTAACCAAGTTTCCATTCTGTGTATTACTGATACCTTATGATGTTTCTTTTTCTGTGTGACTTATTTCAGTTACAATCATCATACCTGAATCCACTCATTGTGCTGCTAAGGGCCTGATGACACAGATTTCATTGCTGAGTGATATTGCTTTGTAAGTAAATACCACAACTTCTTTCTCCATTTTTCACTTTCTGCGATGTTGAACTTGTACTGTAAACGAGGTTCTTGTAAACAGAGCCATTCGAAACTTTGGGGTGGCTGTGTCTTTTTGATTTTAAATTCCCTAAACTATAGGACCATAAGTGGAAGTGCCCTAGGTTCTGTTGCTTTGTTTTTTAGATGTTTCAGGAAACACGATACACTTCTCCCGAGTGGTTGTTGGCAATTTACATCCCGCCCATCAGCATAACAAGGCTCCCAGTTCTCCATGGCCTGTCCTGCCTTTCTGGATTTTACACTTTTTTCAGATGGCCCTTTTGACCGGGGGGAAGTGAGACTTCATTGTAGTGCAGATTTCCTTTGCAAGCTTGCTTGGTTGGCCAAAAAGGGCGTATGCGTTTTTTCCTGAATATATTCAGGAAAAAACGCATACGCCCTTTTTGGCCAAGTGCATCATTGTGGACGTTCTGCCTCTTTTCCTATGCTTTCAATGCAATTCCAGTCTACCTCCTGAAATCGGTTTCCTGCAATTCTGCCCCGCATTCAAGTCCTCTTGGCAGCCTTACTTCAGTCTATTTTTGGACGATAGCTGTCATTTATAACTCTGCAGGTTTGTGAATTACAGTGCCCCTGAGCTCCTTTCTTCAACTTGCTTTCTTGTGACCTGGCCGCAACACCGCAGGATGGCTTCAGGCCCTAATCTGGTTCTGGCACGGCATGCTGAGCCTTTGGTTATTTCCTCTTCCTGGTGGGAAATGAGAGTTAAATTTGCCCGTCCAGACACCTCCAGCTAGTCTCTCATTGGTTCTCACTATTCCTGTTCATCTTCCGTAGAAATTGCAAACTGTGCCAAACAGGAGGTTAAAGGCGCTGACTCTCCAAGTGGGGAGAGTGTTAGTAAAGCGTCTGGAATGTTGCACCCGAGTACCAGGGGAGGAAAACTGAGACATATTTGAACACATCTCCCGATCACATGGTTGATCATACTCTGGGTTCCACATGCATGTTTTAGCTGAAGGAAGAATACCTAAAACCTGGGTAGTTGAAACCCGTGGAATGGGTACCATGCAATATGACTTCAAAGGGTCTTCATTTGCTCACCGAACCTCTCCAATCCTATCACTGCTGCGTTTATGCCCCTGTACACACGCTTGTTTCTCTTTTGGAGACATAGCAATCCATAGGTTTTAAGATACTTACTAGTCAGGTACATACTTAGGCGTTTAATATGGGGTTTTGAGTCCATTTCGTTGAGCAAGGAGTAGCTCTTGTCTATTCCATATTTGGCTTAAGGAACTTTATCTGTGCTCATTTCAATCTCTGGTTTTATGCAGCACCCCAACTCACCTTTCCCCTTAAGCAAGCATAAGGTGGTTTTGTAAATTTGAGACCCTGTTCTGTTTTGGAATGCAGTTCCTGTGTAGCCAAGTTTATATTCCGTGTATTACTGATATCTTATGATGTTTCTTTTTCTGTGTGACTTATTTCAGTTAGAATCATCGTACCTGAATCCACTCACTGTGCTGCTAAGGGCCTGATGACACAGATTTCATTGCTGAGTGATATTGCTTTGTAAGTAAATACCACACCTTCCTTATCCATTTTTCACTTTCTGCGATGTTGAACTTGTACTGTAAACGAGGTTCTTGTAAAAAGAGCCCTTCCAAACTTTGGGGTGGCTGTGTCTTTTTTATTTTAATTTCCCTAAGCTATAGGACCATAAGTGGAAGTGCCCTAGGTTCTGTTGCTTTGTTTTTTAGATGTTTCAGGAAACACCATACACTTCTCCCGAGTGGTTGTTGGCAATTTACATCCCGCCCATCAGCATAACAAGGCTCCCAGTTCTCCATGGCCTGTCCTGCCTTTCTGGATTTTACACTTTTTTCAGATGGCCCTTTTGACAGGGGGGAAGTGAGACTTCATTGTAGGGCAGATTTCCTTTGCAAGCTTGCTTGGTTGGCCAAAAAGGGCGTATGCGTTTTTTCCTGAATATATTCAGGAAAAAACGCATACGCCCTTTTTGGCCAAGTGCATCATTGTGGACGTTCTGCCTCTTTTCCTATGCTTTCAATGCAATTCCAGTCTACCTCCTGAAATCGGTTTCCTGCAATTCTGCCCCGCATTCAAGTCCTCTTGGCAGCCTTACTTCAGTCTATTTTTGGACGATAGCTGTCATTTATAACTCTGCAGGTTTGTGAATTACAGTGCCCCTGAGCTCCTTTCTTCAACTTGCTTTCTTGTGACCTGGCCGCAACACCGCAGGATGGCTTCTGGCCCTAATCTGGTTCTGGCACGGCATGCTGAGCCTTTGGTTATTTCCTCTTCCTGGTGGGAAATGAGAGTTAAATTTGCCCGTCCAGACACCTCCAGCTAGTCTCTCATTGGTTCTCACTATTCCTGTTCATCTTCCGTAGAAATTGCAAACTGTGCCAAACAGGAGGTTAAAGGCGCTGACTCTCCAAGTGGGGAGAGTGTTAGTAAAGCGTCTGGAATGTTGCACCCGAGTACCAGGGGAGGAAAACTGAGACATATTTGAACACATCTCCCGATCACATGGTTGATCATACTCTGGGTTCCACATGCATGTTTTAGCTGAAGGAAGAATACCTAAAACCTGGGTAGTTGAAACCCGTGGAATGGGTACCATGCAATATGACTTCAAAGGGTCTTCATTTGCTCACCGAACCTCTCCAATCCTATCACTGCTGCGTTTATGCCCCTGTACACACGCTTGTTTCTCTTTTGGAGACATAGCAATCCATAGGTTTTAAGATACTTACTAGTCAGGTACATACTTAGGCGTTTAATATGGGGTTTTGAGTCCATTTCGTTGAGCAAGGAGTAGCTCTTGTCTATTCCATATTTGGCTTAAGGAACTTTATCTGTGCTCATTTCAATCTCTGGTTTTATGCAGCACCCCAACTCACCTTTCCCCTTAAGCAAGCATAAGGTGGTTTTGTAAATTTGAGACCCTGTTCTGTTTTGGAATGCAGTTCCTGTGTAGCCAAGTTTATATTCCGTGTATTACTGATATCTTATGATGTTTCTTTTTCTGTGTGACTTATTTCAGTTAGAATCATCGTACCTGAATCCACTCACTGTGCTGCTAAGGGCCTGATGACACAGATTTCATTGCTGAGTGATATTGCTTTGTAAGTAAATACCACACCTTCCTTATCCATTTTTCACTTTCTGCGATGTTGAACTTGTACTGTAAACGAGGTTCTTGTAAAAAGAGCCCTTCCAAACTTTGGGGTGGCTGTGTCTTTTTTATTTTAATTTCCCTAAGCTATAGGACCATAAGTGGAAGTGCCCTAGGTTCTGTTGCTTTGTTTTTTAGATGTTTCAGGAAACACCATACACTTCTCCCGAGTGGTTGTTGGCAATTTACATCCCGCCCATCAGCATAACAAGGCTCCCAGTTCTCCATGGCCTGTCCTGCCTTTCTGGATTTTACACTTTTTTCAGATGGCCCTTTTGACAGGGGGGAAGTGAGACTTCATTGTAGGGCAGATTTCCTTTGCAAGCTTGCTTGGTTGGCCAAAAAGGGCGTATGCGTTTTTTCCTGAATATATTCAGGAAAAAACGCATACGCCCTTTTTGGCCAAGTGCATCATTGTGGACGTTCTGCCTCTTTTCCTATGCTTTCAATGCAAATCCAGTCTACCTCCTGAAATCGGTTTCCTGCAATTCTGCCCCACTTTCAAGTCCTCTTGGCAGCCTTACTTCAGTATATTTTTGGACGATAGATGTCATTTATAACTCTGCAGATTTGTGAATTACAGTGCCCCTGAGCTCCTTTCTTCAACTCGCTTTATTGTGACCTGGCCGCAACACCGCAGGATGGCTTCAGGCCCTAATCTGGTTCCGGCACGGCACGCTGAGCCTTTGGTTATTTCCTCTTCCTGGTGGGAAATGAGAGTTAAATTTGCCCGTCCAGACACCTCCAGATAGTCTCTCATTGGTTCTCGCTATTCCTGTTCATCTTCCGCAGAAATTGCAAACTGGGCCAAACAGGAGGTTAAAGGCGCTGACTCTCCAAGTGGGGAGAGTGTTAGTAAAGCGTCTGGAATGTTGCACCCGAGTACCAGGGTACGAAAACTGAGACATATTTGAACACGTCTCCCGATCACATGGTTGATCATACTCTGGGTTCCACATGCATGTTTTAGCTGAAGGAAGAATACCTAAAACCTGGGTAGTTGAAACCCGTGGAATGGGTACCATGCAATATGACTTCAAAGGGTCTTCATTTGCTCACCGAACCTCTCCAATCCTATCACTGCTGCGTTTATGCCCCTGTACACATGCTTGATTCTCTTTTGGAGACATAGCAATCTATAGGTTTTAAGATACTTACTAGTCAGGTACATTCTTAGGCGTTTAATATGCGGTGTTGAGTCCATTTCGTTGAGCAAGGAGTAGCTCTTGTCTATTCCATATTTGGCTTAAGGAACTTTATCTGTGCTCATTTCAATCTCTGGTTTTATGCAGCACCCCAACTCACCTTTACCCTTAAGCAAGCATAAGTTGGTTTTCTAAATTTGAGACCCTGTTCTGTTCTGTAATTCAGTTCCTGTGTAGCCAAGTTTACATTCCATGTATTACTGATATCTTATGATGTTTCTTTTTCTGTGTGACTTATTTCAGTTACAATCATCATACCTGAATCCACTCATTGTGCTGCTAAGGGCCTGATGACACAGATTTCATTGCTGAGTGATATTGCTTTGTAAGTAAATACCACAACTTCTTTCTCCATTTTTCACTTTCTGCGATGTTGAACTTGTACTGTAAACGAGGTTCTTGTAAACAGAGCCGTTCCAAACTTTGGGGTGGCTGTGTCTTTTTGATTTTAATTTCCCTAAGCTATAGGATCATAAGTGGAAGTGCCCTAGGTTCTGTTGCTTTGTTTTTTAGATGTTTCAGGAAACACCATACACTTCTCCCAAGTGTCTGTTGGCAAATTACATCCCGACCATCAGCATAACAAGGCTCCCAGTTCTCCATGGCCTGTCCTGCCTTTCTGGATTTTACACATTTTTCAGATGGCCCTTTTGACCGGGGGGAAGTGAGACTTCATTGTAGTGCAGATTTCCTTTGCAAGCTTGCTTGGTTGGCCAAAAAGGGCGTATGCGTTTTTTCCTGAATATATTCAGGAAAAAACGCATACGCCCTTTTTGGCCAAGTGCATCATTGTGGACGTTCTGCCTCTTTTCCTATGCTTTCAATGCAATTCCAGTCTACCTCCTGAAATCGGTTTCCTGCAATTCTGCCCCGCTTTCAAGTCCTCTTGGCAGCCTTACTTCAGTCTATTTTTGGACGATAGCTGTCATTTATAACTCTGCAGGTTTGTGAATTACAGTGCCCCTGAGCTCCTTTCTTCAACTCGCTTTCTTGTGACCTGGCCGCAACACCGCAGGATGGCTTCAGGCCCTAATCTGGATCCAGCACGGCATGCTGAGCCTTTGGTTATTTCCTCTTCCTGGTGGGAAATGAGAGTTAAATTTGCCCGTCCAGACACCTCCAGCTAGTCTCTCATTGGTTCTCGCTATTCCTGTTCATCTTCCGCAGAAATTGCAAACTGGGCCAAACAGGAGGTTAAAGGCGCTGACTCTCCAAGTGGGGAGAGTGTTAGTAAAGCGTCTGGAATGTTGCACCCGAGTACCAGGGTACGAAAACTGAGACATATTTGAACACGTCTCCCGATCACATGGTTGTTCATACTCTAGGTTCCACATGCATGTTTTAGCTGAAGGAAGAATACCTTAAACCTGGGTAGTTGAAACCCGTGGAATGGGTACCATGCAATATGACTTCAAAGGTCCTTCATTTGCTCACGAACCTCTCCAATCCTATCACTGCTGCGTTTATGCCCCTGTACACATGCTTGATTCTCTTTCGGAGACATAGCAATCCATAGGTTTTAAGATACTTACAAGTCAGGTACATTCTTAGGCATTTAATATGCGGTGTTGAGTCCATTTTGTTGAGCAAGGAGTAGCTCTTGCCTATTCCATACTTGTCTTAAGGAACTTTATCTGTGCTCATTTCAATCTCTGGTTTTATGCAGCACCCCAACTCACCTTTACCCTTAAGCAAGCATAAGTTGGTTTTCTAAATTTGAGACCCTGTTCTGTTCTGTAATTCAGTTCCTGTGTAACCAAGTTTCCATTCCGTGTATTACTGATACCTTATGATGTTTCTTTTTCTGTGTGACTTATTTCAGTTAGAATCATCATACCTGAATCCACTCATTGTGCTGCTAAGGGCCTGATGACACAGATTTCATTGCTGAGTGATATTGCTTTGTAAGTAAATACCACAACTTCTTTATCCATTTTTCACTTTCTGCGATGTTGAACTTGTACTGTAAACGAGGTTCTTGTAAACAAACCCGTTCGAAACTTTGGGGTGGCTGTGTCTTTTTGATTTTAAATTCCCTAAGCTATAGGACCATAAGTGGAAGTGCCCTAGGCTCTGTTGCTTTGTTTTTTAGATGTTTCAGGAAACACCATACACTTCTCCCGAGTGGTTGTTGGCAATTTACATCCCGCCCTTCAGCATAACAAGGCTCCCAGTTCTCCATGGCCTGTCCTGCCTTTCTGGATTTTACACTTTTTTCAGATGGCCCTTTTGACTGGGGGGAAGTGAGACTTCATTGTAGTGCAGATTTCCTTTGCAAGCTTGCTTGGTTGGCCAAAAAGGGCGTATGCGTTTTTTCCTGAATATATTCAGGAAAAAACGCATACGCCCTTTTTGGCCAAGTGCATCATTGTGGACGTTCTGCCTCTTTTCCTATGCTTTCAATTCAATTCCAGTCTACCTCCTGAAATCGGTTTCCTGCAATTCTGCCCCGCTTTCAAGTCCTCTTGGCAGCCTTACTTCAGTATATTTTTGGACGATAGCTGTCATTTATAACTCTACAGGTTTGTGAATTACAGTGCCCCTGAGCTCCTTTCTTCAACTCGCTTTCTTTTGAGCTGGCCGCAACACCGCAGGATGGCTTCAGGCCCTACTCTGGTTCCGGTACGGCATGCTGAGCCTTTGGTTATTTCCTCTTCCTGGTGGGAAATGAGAGTTAAATTTGCCAGTCCAGACACCTCCAGCTAGCCTCTCATTGGTTCTCGCTATTCCTGTTCATCTTCCGCAGAAATTGCAAACTGGGCCAAACAGGAGGTTAAAGGCGCTGACTCTCCAAGTGGGGAGAGTGTTAGTAAAGCGTCTGGAATGTTGCACCCGAGTACCAGGGGAGGAAAACTGAGACATATTTGAACACGTCTCCCGATCACATGGTTGATCATACTCTGGGTTCCACATGCATGTTTTAGCTGAAGGAAGAATACCTTAAACCTGGGTAGTTGAAACCCGTGGAATGGGTACCATGCAATATGACTTCAAAGGGTCTTCATTTGCTCACCGAACCTCTCCAATCCTATCACTGCTGCGTTTATGCCCCTGTACACATGCTTGATTCTCTTTTGGAGACATAGCAATCTATAGGTTTTAAGATACTTACTAGTCAGGTACATTCTTAGGCGTTTAATATGCGGTGTTGAGTCCATTTCGTTGAGCAAGGAGTAGCTCTTGTCTATTCCATATTTGGCTTAAGGAACTTTATCTGTGCTCATTTCAATCTCTGGTTTTATGCAGCACCCCAACTCACCTTTACCCTTAAGCAAGCATAAGTTGGTTTTCTAAATTTGAGACCCTGTTCTGTTCTGTAATTCAGTTCCTGTGTAGCCAAGTTTACATTCCATGTATTACTGATATCTTATGATGTTTCTTTTTCTGTGTGACTTATTTCAGTTAGAATCATCATACCTGAATCCACTCATTGTGCTGCTAAGGGCCTGATGACACAGATTTCATTGCTGAGTGATATTGCTTTGTAAGTAAATACCACAACTTCTTTCTCCATTTTTCACTTTCTGCGATGTTGAACTTGTACTGTAAACGAGGTTCTTGTAAACAGAGCCGTTCCAAACTTTGGGGTGGCTGTGTCTTTTTGATTTTAATTTCCCTAAGCTATAGGATCATAAGTGGAAGTGCCCTAGGTTCTGTTGCTTTGTTTTTTAGATGTTTCAGGAAACACCATACACTTCTCCCAAGTGTCTGTTGGCAAATTACATCCCGACCATCAGCATAACAAGGCTCCCAGTTCTCCATGGCCTGTCCTGCGTTTCTGGATTTTACACTTTTTTCAGATGGCCCTTTTGACCGGGGGGAAGTGAGACTTCATTGTAGTGCAGATTTCCTTTGCAAACTTGCTTGGTTGGCCAAAAAGGGCGTATGCGTTTTTTCCTGAATATATTCAGGAAAAAACGCATACGCCCTTTTTGGCCAAGTGCATCATTGTGGACGTTCTGCCTCTTTTCCTATGCTTTCAATGCAATTCCAGTCTACCTCCTGAAATCGGTTTCCTGCAATTCTGCCCCGCTTTCAAGTCCTCTTGGCAGCCTTACTTCAGTCTATTTTTGGACGATAGCTGTCATTTATAACTCTGCAGGTTTGTGAATTACAGTGCCCCTGAGCTCCTTTCTTCAACTCGCTTTCTTGTGACCTGGCCGCAACACCGCAGGATGGCTTCAGGCCCTAATCTGGATCCGGCACGGCATGCTGAGCCTTTGGTTATTTCCTCTTCCTGGTGGGAAATGAGAGTTAAATTTGCCCATCCAGACACCTCCAGCTAGTCTCTCAATGGTTCTCGCTATTCCTGTTCATCTTCTGCAGAAATTGCAAACTGGGCCAAACAGGAGGTTAAAGGCGCTGACTCTCCAAGTGGGGAGAGTGTTAGTAAAGCGTCTGGAATGTTGCACCCGAGTACCAGGGGAGGAAAACTGAGACATATTTGAACACGTCTCCCGATCACATGGTTGATCATACTCTGGGTTCCACATGCATGTTTTAGCTGAAGGAAGAATACCTAAAACCTGGGTAGTTGAAACCCGTGGAATGGGTACCATACAATATGACTTCAAAGGGTCTTCATTTGCTCACCGAACCTCTCCAATCCTATCACTGCTGCGTTTATGCCCCTGTACACATGCTTGATTCTCTTCTGGAGACATAGCAATCCATAGGTTTTAAGATACTTACTAGTCAGGTACATTCTTAGGCGTTTAATATGCGGTGTTGAGTCCATTTCGTTGAGCAAGGAGTAGCTCTTGTCTATTCCATATTTGACGTAAGGAACTTTATCTGTGCTCATTTCAATCTCTGGTTTTATGCAGCACCCCAACTCACCTTTCCCCTTAAGCAAGCGTAAGTTGGTTTTCTAAATTTGAGACCCTGTTCTGTTTTGGAATTCAGTTCCTGTGTAGCCAAGTTTACATTCCGTGTATTACTGATATCTTATGATGTTTCTTTTTCTCTGTGACTTATTTCAGTTAGAATCATCGTACCTGAATCTACTCATTATGCTGCTACGGGCCTGATGACATGGATTTCATTGCTGAGTGATACTGCATTGTACGTAAGTACCACAAGTTCTTTATCCATTTTTCACTTTCTGTGATATTGAACTTGTACGGTAAACGAGGTTCTTGTAAACAGAGCCGTTTGAAACTTTGGGGTGGCTGTGTCTTTTTGATTTTAATTTCCCTAAGCTATAGGACCATAAGTGGAAGTGCCCTAGGCTCTGTTGCTTTGTTTTTTAGATGTTTCAGGAAACACCATACACTTCTCCCGAGTGTCTGTTGGCAATTTACATCCCGCCCAGGGAGAGGAGAGGAAAAATGAGGTGCGTTTTAGAAACCTTTCCCGATCATATGGTATACCAGTCGCTGGGTTTCCCAAGCATGGTTTAGCTGTAGGAAGATTCCCTTCAACCTGGAGTGTTGGGACCCTTGGAATGAGTAGCATGAAGTATTGCATTAAACTTTCGGCAGTTGCTCACCAAAGCTCACCAATCCTGTCAGCCCCAAGTGTCCAGCCTTATGTCTTATCCAGCTGTGGGTTTATATGTGGTCAATCCAGGTTGCATCACAGCCCCTGAGCGAATTTTGTAAGAATTTTTCTCTCTTTCATTGTTTCAGCGTTTTGTTTTTAAAATTTATTTCTATAATGGGGTTTAGCTCCTTTTCACTGCTGTGTTTGTGCCGCTCTGCACACACTTGATTCCCTTATGGAGATATATCAATACATGGGTTTTAAGATTCTTATTACTCAGATATATTTCTCTGCGGTGTATAGGGTGTGTTGAGGCCAGTTCATTGAGCAAGGTGTAGATCTTGTCTAATACCTATTTGGTTTATTGAATGGTATCTGTGCTAATTTCAAACTCTGGTTTTATGCATCACCCCACCTCTCCTTTCCCCTTAAGCTGACATAAGTGTGTTTTCTAAATGTGAGACACTGTTCTGTTCTGTAATTCATTTCTTGTGCAGCCATATTTACCCTCCCTCTATAAGTGATATCTTATGATATGTTTCTTTTTCTGTTTGACTTATTTCAAGTAGTATTATCGGACCTAAATCCACTCTTTATCCTTCTACTAGCCTTATTACATTGATTTCATGGTGAAGAGATATTCCATTGTACATAAGTACCACATCTTCTTTATCCATTGTTCTCTTTCCTGGGATATTTAAGGTGTACTGAAGTTGAGGTTCTTGTAAACAGAGTAGCCCTAAACTGTGGTGTGCTTGTGTCTTGTTGATTTTTAGACTTCCCTAGATATACTCCCATGATTGGAAGTGTCCTATGCTCTGTAGCTCTGTTTTTTAGATGATTTAGGAACCACCATACACTTCTCCAGAGTGGCTCTCGGCAGTTCACACACTGCCCATCAGCGTATAAAGGCTCCCTGTTCTCCATGGCCTGTCCTGCATTTCTGGTTTTTACAATTTTTTAGGATGGCCCTTTTGACCGGTGGGAAGTGAGACTTCTTTGTTGTGCACATTTGCATTGCTTGCTTGCTTCGTTGCCCATAAAGTGCGTATGCGTTTTTTCCTGGATATAATCAGGAAAAAACGCATACGCCCTTTTGGGCCAACTGCATCATTGTCGAAATTCTGCCGCTTTTCATGTGCATTAAAGACGAGTCCAATCTATCTCTTGAAATCTGTTTCTTGCAATTCTGTCTTGCATTCAGATCCTCTTCTTTGCCTTACCTCAACATATTTTTGGACGTTAGTTTTCATTTATAACTCTGCAGGTTTGTGAATTGCAGTGACCCTGAGCTCCATTTTTTAAGTTGCTCTTTTGTGAGCTGGCCTCAAACCCGCAGGATTGCTTCAGGCCCTATTTTGGCTCCGGCGAGGCAGGCTGAGCCTTTCTTTAATTCTTATTCTTAATGGGAAATTAGAGTGATATGTGCCCGTCCAAACCCCTACAACTCTTCTCTCATTGGTTCCCCCTCTTCCCGTTCATCCTCCTCACAATTTGCAAAATGTGTGAAACAGAAGTTTAAATGTGCTGATTCTCCAAGTGGGGAGATTCTAAGTAGCGTGGCTGGAATGGTGAACAGGAGCACCAGGAGAGGATAAATGAGGTGCATTTTAGACACATCTCCCGATCACATGGTGTACAGTCCTCTGGGTTTTCCATGCATGTTTTAGCTGTAGGAAGATCCCTTGAACCTGCAGATTTGGGACCCATTGAATGGGTACCAGGTAGTATTACTTTAAAGGGTGTGCATTTCCTCACCCAACCTCACATTTCTCTTAGCGCAAACAGTTTCCAGCCTTATGTCTCATCCTGCTGTGGGTCTAGATGTGTTCAATCCATGTTGCATCACCGTCCCTGAGGAAAAGTTGTAAGAGGTTTTCTCTGTCTCTCTGTCGTTTATTTTTTTCAATTTATTACTATATTGGTTACAGCTGATTTTCAAAGCTCTGTTTCTTGCTGCTGTACATCCACTTGATTCACGTACAGAGAGACATCAATAAATTCTTTTTCAGATTCTTACCAGTCGTATATATTCTTTTCCGGTGACTTGAGTGTGCTGAGTGCAGTTCTTTTAGCTACCGTGTAGGCCTTGTTGATTATCAGTTTGGTATTTGGAATGGTATCTTTGCTAATTTCAACCTCCTGGATGATGCCTCACCCCTCCCCACCTTTCCCGTTTAGCAGCCTTATGCGTGTTTTCTACATATTTGACTATGTTTTTGTTTTGTAATTTATTTCATGTGTAGCCATTTTGGATTCCACCTTTAAGTGATATCTTATGATATGTGTCTTTTTCTTTTTGAATTCTGTCACTTAGAATGATCATACGTAACTCCTCCGGAGTTGTTATAACTGGCCATATTTCATTGATTTCCAGGCTGAATAATATTCCACTCTACCTAAGTACCACATCTCTATCCATTTTATCCCTCCAGAGACATTTAAGTTATATCCTAGTCGAGGATCTTTTAAACAGAGAGGGGGTAAACATTGGGGTGCCTGTGTCCTCTCGATTTTTGTTTTTCCCAAGATATATGCCCATGAGTGCAAGTGCCCTATGCTCTGTAGCTCATTTTTTAGATGCTTTAGTAAACACAATACACTTCTCCAGAATGGCCGTTGGCAATATACATTTCCACTATAAGTCTCACAGGGCTCCCTCTTCTCGTTGCCCTGTCCTGCATTTCTGTTGTTTACGCTTTATGAGGATGGCTCTTCTGACTGATGCGAAGTGATATCTTTTGTAGTATTGACTTCCAGTGCCCACCTGTTTGGTTGGCTAAAAAAGTGTATGCCCTTTTCTTGAATATATACAGAAAAGAATGCATACACCCTTTTTGGCCAACTGCAATGTTGGCAATGTTCAGCTCCTTTTCTTGTGCTTAATGGCGAGTCCTTTCTACCTCCTCAAATCCCTTTCCTGCCATTCTCCCTTGCTTACAAGTCCTTTTCTCTGACTTTCCTCAAGACATTTTTCAGTGATGGATATTTTCAACTCTGCAGTTTTGTGAATTTTACTGCCCCTGAGTTCCATTGTTCAACTCGTGTTTATGGGAACTGGCCACAAAGCAGCGGGATTTCCTCAAGCCCTATACTGTTTCCATGGGCAACCCTAGCCTTTGGTCAATTCGTCTTCCTGATTGGAAATTAGAGTGACATGTGCCTGTCTGAACACCTAGGACTTGTCTCTCATTGTTCCTCATCCTTCCGCTTCATCCTCTGGACAAATTCCAAACTGTACACAACAGGATGTTGACAGTGCTGACATCTCCAAGTGGGGAGACTGTTAGTAAAGACGCTGGAGGGGTGAACCCGAGCACCAGGAGATGAGGAGATGAGATGCCTTTTCCAAACTCTTCCCGATCAGACGGTATACCATCCTCTGGGTGTGACAGACATGTTTTAGCAGTAGGAAGAGTCCCATTCATGTAAGGAGAACACCAGGGCTTTTTCAAAATCAGTGTCTCCCCGAAACCCAAACTGGGGAAGTTTTTAAGCTACAGCTACACATATGTTCATTAAGGGCCTTGGGAAGTAGGCAGAGTCCAAACTTTAGATGATTGAAGTCTTCAGGGTCAGAAGCACTCACCACCAGCTTCCCTTAGGCTACACTTTAACTGTCATCGATAGATGATGTCAATAAAAATATCTATTCTTTTTCAGATTATTTCCCCTTATAGATTATTGCAAAATGTTGAGTGTAGTTCCCTGTGCTATACAGTAGTTCCTTATTGATGATCTATTTTATACATAGCAGTGTGTATGTGTTCATTCCAAACTGTTAATTTATCCCTCCTCCCACCTTTCCCCTTTGGTAATAATAAATTATAAGATTTTATACTTCTCAGAAATGGGGGAGCTGAAAGAGAGGTATCATTTTCAATGGAAAAGCATTTAAAACAAGATTGAAGGTTTAACCAAGATTATTAGCTGTACATCCTTGGAAAGAAATCACTTCGTTTCTCTAATATTGACCTGACAAATAAGACAAACCTTTTCACTGAACTTGCTTATAAAAAGTGATGGAAATATCAAATGGAAGTGTTAAAAACATCTTATTTTACCCGAGCCTTATACACTGTTCTATGTTAACTACAGTTTGGCTCACACATCTGTTCATTGAGGTTACGATAGTCTCAATTTCTGTTACTGATCCTCCAGAGTGGACCCCAACAAGTGTCCCCCTGCCCAGTGTCATTGGGGCCAACAGATCGAGACTGAGTTTGGTTCACAAGCAAAGGAAACTTTATATTTTGATCAGAGAATGGAGAGGTGAGAGCATGCACTACCCCGTGGGCTGTGGGCTGGGCTGCTGTGTAGAGATCCTGTCAGAGTCAGTGGGAGGGAGGGAGGCGGCGGAGCTCTCGAGGGCTGGGTTGGCTGTAGCTCAGGCTCTATATCGTGGAGTCTGCACTGGGCCCCAGGAGCTGAGGTGTCGACCCAGCCATTCTGCACTAGGAAATCTGGTCTGAAGTGCCGGGTGTGGAACCTCTGCATGCGGGACCCTAGGAGCACGTGAAATTAGACAAAGCACAAAGGATAAAAAGGTTAGACTTGACTTTATTGCCCAGATTCTATTTTTATCTCCCAGGGATTTTTAATGGGCTTTGCTGGGGACAAACCCCTCCTCTGCCTTTTGTCCCATTCCTCATTCTTGGAGTGCTGAGGGTGCAGACCCTTCTTCTGTAACTGCTGAGTGCTGAGTTGGGAGCCCTCATACCCTGGGGCGAGGGTCAGAGCTTCTCCCCAGCAGCCTCCCGGTGACGTTGATTGTCCCCAGGACCCCTGCCTCCCTGCTCGTCCACCTGAGCACCAGCATTGGAAGTGTTATAGATTCTAATGACCTTTAAGGGTCCAGGAAAGAGATGTGCAGAGACACTGTGGGGGCCGGTTTCACCCCGCCCCACATTTGTTCGGCCACCTTAGGCTGACCGTCTCTGCCAGCCTAGATGCTCTGACCAGTAGTCTGCGCTTTCTTCAGTTAGGCCCCTGAATTAACGTACAAACAGCACCAGGTGTCAGAGCCCTGCCCGCTCAACTCCCAGACAGTCCAGGGTCAGTGGTGATCAAGGACCATGATGGCTACTGAGTCAACAGCCTTTTGAAGTAAACAGGAGTCCAGCCGGTCTTATTGGCCACCATCATCACGGTGTCTGTAGGCTTTTCTATGGTGACAGTGTGGTATACTGTTCCCCCGCCAAGATTATTAGCTCCCCTCTGGGTGCAGTAAGTCCTGCAAGCAGTAGTCTACTCTTTTGGGACACACTCTTGTTGTTTTATGAGAGAAACTCCAGGTCAAGTGATGTTCACACGAGTCGTCATGGTGCCCTGTTGCCCCCGGTTATCTCTCTGGATGTTGGAGTTGGAGGGCCTCCTCACTCGAGGTCGGTGTGCCCACAGAGCGAACCCTGCAACTTCAGGGCATGGTTGGTGGTTAGGATCACCACGTGGGGTCCTTTTCCCTTAGGAGGGAGGTGGCCTTTTGGGCTGCTGATTTCCAGGTTTTTAGATACCGCCAGTATCTTGGCCAGATGTGGCAGTGGGCCAAGCCCCTTAGTGACTGTAGTTTATCCTACCTGGATGGCATTCTTGCATTGTTCCATTTCAAGTGGTCCCAGTTTTTGCACTAATTCTCCAATGGCGATTCACCTTTCACCGGGAATGTAAAGGTCAAAGGGTTTAGCTAAATTAGGGAGTTCCAGGGCAAGGGTCTGAATTGACTGCTCTTTCCATTCTTGAAAGGCCACTTCTGGATTCTATTCAAAAGGATCATCATCTTTTCCTTTCAGTGTTTCATATAGAGGCCCAGCTAGTAGACTGTAGTTAGGGATCCAGAAGCAGCAAACCCTGGCCTCCTCAGGAACCCCTAAGCTGTCTTCTAGTTTTAGAAAGGGGTAAGGCTGAAAATGGTTTCTTCCCTTTCCTGGGATGGGCTTCTCTGACCTTCTGTGAGAATGAAGCCCAGGCAGGTCACCGCAGTGTGTGATATTTGAGCTTTTTCTTGGACAACTTCTATCCTTTATTGGCTTGGTAGTTCAGAGGCCTCCTTAGTAGGGCTGGTGATCAGAATGTCGTCTGCATATTGAAGGAGGGTTTCCTTTTCCAGAGGTAGAACTTTTAGGTCTTTAGCTAAGCTTTCCCCAAAGATGGTGTGGGAATTTTTGCACCCTTGGGGCCAGACGGCCCGGAAGTATTGTTTTAGTTGTATGTTGAGTCCTGCCACTCACAAGCCAAAATTTCTTGTGACTCTGGGACTAATGGAATACAAAAGAAGGCATCATTGAAGACTAATACAGAATACCATGTCCTGGTGGTTGGTAGAATGACCAGCAGGGTGTAGGAATTAGGAGCAGCTGGAGGTATATCCTCGGTGGCTTCACTGACTGTCCTGACATCCTTTACCAGGTCCCCAGCAGCCCATGGGGCTCTCGTGGTCAGACCAATCCCAGAATATGGAGCTCACCTGGGCAGGTACCCCACCCCCACCCCAGCCCACGGGGCTCTCGTGGTCAGGCCCCTCCCAGGATACAGAGCTACCCTTGCAGGTACCGTGGCAGGGCTGGGCACACAGGAACCGTGCACATAGCCCTCATTGCAGAGCACCCCCAGCTCACCTGTCGCTCAGAGCTGACACAGAGCACCTCAGAGCAGGACTTGAACTAACAAACAGCAGCTGCGACAGGTCTGTGACCCTGGGCATCACTCCGTGAGGCCTCCCTCCACCTGGTCTTCCAGAGACTTCCACTGCACCCGGGGCACCAGGCCTCTGTCTCCAACCACCACCCACCCCTCCTCTCCCTGACTCCTGGGTTCCTCTCATTAGGAGAGGGTTTTCTTGAAGTTGTCTCCCACTCATGGGCCAGATAAAATGATTAGAAAACAAGCCAAAGCTGCAGCCCCTTGTCTATCCTGACTCTCAGGAGCCCACACCTGTTCCTTGGACCTGGCCGGTTCAGCAAGTTCCATTTTCTGCAACTGTGAGCCCCTGAGGGGTGATGATTGGCTGACCTGGGCAGCCTTACCGTGCCGGCCAGCCCTCCCCAGGTGTGCCTGGGTTGAGATCAATATAAATACCACTCCAGGCAG
The DNA here is from genome assembly GCF_949987515.2 of Delphinus delphis. Lineage (NCBI taxonomy): Eukaryota > Metazoa > Chordata > Mammalia > Artiodactyla > Delphinidae > Delphinus > Delphinus delphis. The sequence goes on along the minus strand of NW_027192793.1, from coordinate 369,896 downwards.
CAAGAGCCCCTGCAGCCGTGCCTGACGCCATTTTCTCTGCCCTGTCAGCAGTCTCGGGGCTGGGCTGGTGGGAGGGAGTGAGAGGCCACGGCTTTGTGGGTGGCCCAGTGTGAGTGGGGCTCTGCTGGACTTTCTGCAGCAGTTGCCAGGCTGCCACCTGCTAAAGAAGAGGATGTGTCACCCATACCTGCTGCTGGAATTTCTCCCTGGGCAGAGGTGAGGAAGGAAAAAAGCAGTGGGGGCAGGGACAGGACGGGTATCTCAGGCAGGGAAATGGAAATCTTCCAGAAGAGCACCCAGGGCCAGGACCATCCTGGCTGGCCTGCAGGCACCAAGTCGGCCGGCATGCTGTCACTCGTGTGGCTCTATGGCCCTTCCTCTAGGCTTTCAAGTCCTTGTATATATTCAGGTGTTTTACCTGGGACGGGTGGGAATAGTTCAGCAGCAACTGGCCTGGGGCTCAGCTCACGTTTACTCACAGATGCCTCGGCACGGTGCCCCAGCTTTGCAATGAGGACGCTTGTTGCGTGGGGGCTGCTGGCTGAATGGGAGACGATTCCCCACCACTGACCAACTTCAGAATTGTTTACAACTGGAGCAAGTGCCCTGATACGGTTTTCCTCTGTGTAACTGGTGGGTTCTGTGTTTTTTTTCTCTTTTTCGTTTTTGGTTCAAGGTAGATTTTATTCCTCTTTTTTGTATTTACAGATATAAGCATGGAAATAATTTATTCATATAAATACATGTATGTGCAGGGAATAATTGTTTTTTCTGTTTTATTTTTTAAATTTTATTTCTTTTTAATTTTGAATTTTATTTTATATTTTTATACAGCAGGTTCTTATTGGTTATCTATTTTATACATATAAATGTATACATGCCAATCCCAGTCTCTCAACTCCTCCCACCACCACCCCCCAACAGCTTTCCCCCCTTGTTGTCCATACGTTTGTTGTCTACATCTGTTGCTCTATTTATGCCTTGCAAAATGGTTAATCTGTACAGTTTTTCTAGGTTCCACATATATGCATGAATATACAGGATTTGTTTTTCTCTTTCTGACTTACTTCACTCTGTATGACAGTCTCTAGATCCATCGACGTCTCTACAAATGACCCAATTTCATTCCTTTTCATGGCTTAGTAATATTCCATTTTATATATGTACCACAGCTTTATGCATTCGTCTGTCTGTGGGCATTTAGGTTGCTTCCATTACCTCGATATTGTAAATAGTGATGCAATGAACATTGCGGTGAATGACTCTTTTTGATTTATGGTTTTGTCTGGGTATATGTCCAGTACTGGGATTGCTGTATCATAGGGTAATTCTATTGTTAGTTTCTTAAGAAATTCCATATTGTTCTCCAAAATGACTGTATCAATTTATATTCCCAACAATAGTGGGAGAGGGTTCCTTTTCTCCACACCCTTTCCAGCATTTTTTGTTTGTAGATTTTCAATGATGCCTATTCTACCAGGTGTGAGGTGATACCTCATTGTTGAATCCATTTCGTTGAGCAAGGGGTAGCTCTTGTCTATTACATATTTGGTTTATGGAACGGTATCTGTGCTAATTTCAAACTCTGCTTTTATGCAGCACCCCAACTCACCTTCCCCCTTAAGCAGGCATAAGTTGGTTTTCTAAACTTGAGACCCTGTTCTGTTTTGTAATTCAGTTCATGTGTAGCCAAGTTCACATTCCGTGTATTAGTGATACCTTATGATGTTTCTTTTTCTGTGTGACTTATTTCACTTAGAATCATCGTGCCTCAATCCACTCATTATGCTGGTACGGGCCTGGTGACATAGATTTCATTGCTGAGTGGTATTCTGTTGTACATAAGTACCGCAACTTCTTTATCCATTATTTGCTCTCTGGGATATTTAACTTGTGCCATAGAAGAGATTCCTGTAAAAAGACCCGTCCCAAATTTTGGGGTTGCTGTGTCTTTTTGATATTAATTTCCCTAAGCTATAGGACCATAAGTGGAAGTGCCCTAGGCTCTGTTGCTTTGTTTTTCAGATGTTTCAGGAAACAACATACACTTCTCCCGAGTGTCTGTTGGCAATTTACATCCCGCCCATCAGCAAAACAAGGCTCCCAGTTCTCCATGGACTGTCCTGCCTTTCTGGATTTTACACTTTATTCTGATGGCCCTTTTGACCGGGGGGAAGTGACACTTCATTGTAGTGCAGATTTCCTTTGCAAGCTTGCTTGGTTGGCCAAAAAGGGCGTATGCGTTTTTTCCTGAATATATTCAGGAAAAAACGCATATGCCCTTTTGGCAAAGTACATCATTGTGGACGTTCTGCCTCTTTTCCTATGCTTTCAATGCAATTCCAGTCTACCTCCTGAAATTGGTATCTTGCAATTCTGCCCGCTTTCAAGTCCTCTTGGCAGCCTTACTTCAGTCTATTTTTGGACGATAGCTGTCATTTATAACTCTGCAGGTTTGTGAATTACAGAGCCCCTGAGCTCCTTTCTTCAACTCACTTTCTTGTGAGCTGGCCGCAACACCGCAGGATGGCTTCAGGCCCTAATCTGTTTCCGGCACGGCACGCTGAGCCCTTGGTTAATTCCTCTTCCTAGTGGGAAATGAGAGTTAAATTTGCCCGTCCAGAAACCTCCAGCTAGTCTCTCATTGGTTCTCCGTATTCCTGTTCATCTTCCGCAGAAATTGCAAACTGGGCCAAACAGGAGGTTAAAGGCACTGACTGTCCAAGTCGGGAGAGTGTTAGTAAAGCGTCTGGAATGTTGCACCCGAGTACCAGGGTAAGAAAACTGAGACATATTTGAACACGTCTCCCGATCATACGGTTGATCATAATCTGGGTTCCACATGCATGTTTTAGCTGAAGGAAGAATACCTTAAACCTGGAGAGTTGAGACCCGTGGAATGGGTACCATGCAATATGACTTCAAAGGGTCTTCATTTGCTCACCGAACCTCTCCAATCCTATCACTGCTGCATTTATGCCCCAGTACACATGCTTGATTCTCTTTCGGAGACATAGCAATCCCTAGGTTTTAAGATACTTACAAGTCAGGTACATTCTTAGGCGTTTAATATGGGGTGTTGAGTCCATTTCGTTGAGCAAGGAGTAGCTCTTGTCTGTTCCATATTTGGCTTAAGGAACTTTATCTGTGCTCATTTCAATCTCTTGTTTTATGCAGCACCCCAACTCACCTTTCCCCTTAAGCAAGCATAAGTTGCTTTTCTAAATTTGAGACCCTGTTCTGTTTTGGAATTCAGTTCCTGTGTAGCCAAGTTTACATTCCGTGTATTAGTGATATCTTTTGATGTTTCTTTTTCTGTGTGACTTATTTCAGTTAGAATCATCGTACCTGAATCCACTCATTATGCTGCTACGGGCCTGATGACATAGATTTCATTGCTGAGTGATACTGCATTGTACGTAAGTACCAGAAGTTCTTTATCCATTTTTCACTTTCTGTGATATTGAACTTGTACGGTAAACGAGGTTCTTGTAAACAGAGGCGTCCCAAACTTTGGGGTGGCTGTGTCTTTTTGATTTTAATTTCCCTAAGCTATAGGACCATAAGTGGAAGTGCCCTAGGCTCTGTTGCTTTGTTTTTTAGATGTTTCAGGAAACACCATACACTTCTCCCGAGTGGTTGTTGGCAATTTACATCCCGCCCATCAGCATAACAAGGCTCCCAGTTCTCCATGGCCTGTCCTGCCTTTCTGGATTTTACACTTTTTTCAGATGGCCCTTTTGACCGGGGGGAAGTGACACTTCATTGTAGTGCAGATTTCCTTTGCAAGCTTGCTTGGTTGGCCAAAAAGGGCATATGCGTTTTTTCCAGAATATATTCAGGAAAAAACGCATACGCCCTTTTTGGCCAAGTGCATCATTGTGGACGTTCTGCCTCTTTTCCTATGCTTTCAATGCAATTCCAGTCTACCTCCTGAAATCGGTTTCCTGCAATTCTGCCCCGCTTTCAAGTCCTCTTGGCAGCCTTACTTCAGTCTATTTTTGGACGATAGCTGTCATTTATAACTCTGCAGGTTTGTGAATTACAGTGCCCCTGAGCTCCTTTCTTCAACTCGCTTTCTTGTGAGTTGGCCGCAACACCGCAGGATGGCTTCAGGCCCTAATCTGGTTCCGGCACGGCACGCTGAGCCTTTGGTTAATTCCTCATCCTGGTGGGAAATTAGAGTTAAATTTGCCCGTCCAGACACCTCCCGCTTGTCTGTCATTGGTTCTCCCTATTTCTGTACATCTTCCGCAGAAATTGCAAAATGGGCCAAACAGGAGGTTAAAGGCACTGACTCTCCAAGTGGGGAGAGTGTTAGTAAACGTCTGGAATGTTGCACCGAAGTACCAGGGGACGAAAACTGAGACATATTTGAACACGTCTCCCGATCACACAGTTGATCATACTCTGGGTTCCACATGCATGTTTTAGCTGAAGGCAGAATACCTTAAATCTGGAGAGTTGAGACCCGTGGAATGGGTACCATGCAATATGACTTCAAAGGGTCTTCATTTGCTCACCGAATCTCTCCAATCCTATCACTGCTGCGTTTATGACCCTTGTACACACGCTTGATTCTCTTTTGGAGACATAGCAATCCATAGGTTTTAAGATACTTACTAGTCAGGTATATTCTTAGGCGTTTAATATGGGGTGTGGAGTCCATTTCGTTGAGCAAGGAGTAGCTCTTGTCTATTCCATATTTGGCTTAAGGAACTTTATCTGTGCTCATTTCAATCTCTGGTTTTATGCAGCACCCCAACTCACCTTTCCACTTAAGCAAGCATAAGTTGGTTTTCTAAATTTGAGACCCTGTTCTGTTTTGTAATTCAGTTCCTCTGTAGCCAAGTTTAAATTCCATGTATTAGTGATATTTTTTGATGTTTCTTTTTCTGTCTGACTTATTTCAGTTAGAATCATCGTACCCGAATCCACTCATTATGCTGCTATGGGCCTGGTGACATAGATTTCATTGCTGAGTGATACTGCATTGTACGTAAGTACCAGAAGTTCTTTATCCATTTTTCACTTTCTGTGATATTGAACTTGTACGGTAAACGAGGTTCTTGTAAACAGAGGCGTCCCAAACTTTGGGGTGGCTGTGTCTTTTTGATTTTAATTTCCCTAAGCTATAGGACCATAAGTGGAAGTGCACTAGGCTCTGTTGCTTTGTTTTTTAGATGTTTCAGGAAACACCATACACTTCTCCTGAGTGTCTGTTGGCAATTTACATCCCGCCCATCAGCATAACAAGGCTCCCAGTTCTCCATGTCCTGTCCTGCCTTTCTGGATTTTACACTTTTTTCAGATGGCCCTTTTGACCGGAGGGAAGTGAGACTTCATTGTAGTGCAGATTTCCTTTGCAAGCTTGCTTGGTTGGCCAAAAAGGGCGTATGCGTTTTTTCCTGAATATATTCAGGAAAAAACGCATACGCCCTTTTTGGCCAAGTGCATCACTGTGGACGTTCTGCCTCTTTTCCTCTGCTTGAAATGCAATTCCTGTCTACCTCCTGAAATCGGTTTCCTGCAATTCTGCCCCGCTTTCAAGTCCTCTTGGCAGCCTTACTTCAGTCTATTTTTGGACGATAGCTGTCATTTATAACTCTGCAGGTTTGTGAATTACAGTGCCCCTGAGCTCCTTTCTTCAACTCGCTTTCTTGTGAGTTGGCCGCAACACCGCAGGATGGCTTCAGGCCCTAATCTGGTTCCGGCACGGCACGCTGAGCCTTTGGTTAATTCCTCATCCTGGTGGGAAATTAGAGTTAAATTTGCCCGTCCAGACACCTCCCGCTTGTCTGTCATTGGTTCTCCCTATTTCTGTACATCTTCCGCAGAAATTGCAAAATGGGCCAAACAGGAGGTTAAAGGCACTGACTCTCCAAGTGGGGAGAGTGTTAGTAAACGTCTGGAATGTTGCACCGAAGTACCAGGGGACGAAAACTGAGACATATTTGAACACGTCTCCCGATCACACAGTTGATCATACTCTGGGTTCCACATGCATGTTTTAGCTGAAGGCAGAATACCTTAAATCTGGAGAGTTGAGACCCGTGGAATGGGTACCATGCAATATGACTTCAAAGGGTCTTCATTTGCTCACCGAATCTCTCCAATCCTATCACTGCTGCGTTTATGACCCTTGTACACACGCTTGATTCTCTTTTGGAGACATAGCAATCCATAGGTTTTAAGATACTTACTAGTCAGGTATATTCTTAGGCGTTTAATATGGGGTGTGGAGTCCATTTCGTTGAGCAAGGAGTAGCTCTTGTCTATTCCATATTTGGCTTAAGGAACTTTATCTGTGCTCATTTCAATCTCTGGTTTTATGCAGCACCCCAACTCACCTTTCCACTTAAGCAAGCATAAGTTGGTTTTCTAAATTTGAGACCCTGTTCTGTTTTGTAATTCAGTTCCTCTGTAGCCAAGTTTAAATTCCATGTATTAGTGATATTTTTTGATGTTTCTTTTTCTGTCTGACTTATTTCAGTTAGAATCATCGTACCCGAATCCACTCATTATGCTGCTATGGGCCTGGTGACATAGATTTCATTGCTGAGTGATACTGCATTGTACGTAAGTACCAGAAGTTCTTTATCCATTTTTCACTTTCTGTGATATTGAACTTGTACGGTAAACGAGGTTCTTGTAAACAGAGGCGTCCCAAACTTTGGGGTGGCTGTGTCTTTTTGATTTTAATTTCCCTAAGCTATAGGACCATAAGTGGAAGTGCACTAGGCTCTGTTGCTTTGTTTTTTAGATGTTTCAGGAAACACCATACACTTCTCCTGAGTGTCTGTTGGCAATTTACATCCCGCCCATCAGCATAACAAGGCTCCCAGTTCTCCATGTCCTGTCCTGCCTTTCTGGATTTTACACTTTTTTCAGATGGCCCTTTTGACCGGAGGGAAGTGAGACTTCATTGTAGTGCAGATTTCCTTTGCAAGCTTGCTTGGTTGGCCAAAAAGGGCGTATGCGTTTTTTCCTGAATATATTCAGGAAAAAACGCATACGCCCTTTTTGGCCAAGTGCATCACTGTGGACGTTCTGCCTCTTTTCCTCTGCTTGAAATGCAATTCCTGTCTACCTCCTGAAATCGGTTTCCTGCAATTCTGCCCCGCATTCAAGTCCTCTTGGCAGCCTTACTTCAGTCTATTTTTGGACGATAGCTGTCATTTATAACTCTGCAGGTTTGTGAATTACAGTGCCCCTGAGCTCCTTTCTTCAACTCGCTTTCTTGTGAGCTGGCCTCAACACCGCAGGATGTCTTCAGGCCCTAATGTGGTTCCTGCATGGCACGCTGAGCCTTTGGTTATTTCCTCTTCCTGGTGGGAAATGAGAGTTAAATTTGCCCGTTCAGACACCTCCAGGTAGTCTCTCATTTGTTCTCGCTATTCCTGTTTATCTTCCGCAGAAATTGCAAACTGGGGCAAACAGGAGGTTAAAGGCACTGACTCTCCAAGTAGGGAGAGTGTTAGTAAAGCATCTGGAATGTTGCACCCGAGTACCAGGGGAGGAAAACTGAGACATATTTGAACACGTCTCCCATTCACACGGTTGATCATACTCTGGGTTCCACATGCATGTTTTAGCTGAAGGAAGAATACCTTAAACCTGGAGAGTTGAGACCCGTGGAATGGGTACCATGCAATATGACTTCAAAGGGTCTTCATTTGCTCACCGAACCTCTCCAATCCTATCACTGCTGCATTTATGCCCCTGTACACCTGCTTGATTCTCTTTCAGAGACATAGCAATCCATAGGTTTTAAGATACTTACTAGTCAGGTACATTCTTAGGCGTTTAATATGGGGTGTTAAGTCCATTTCGTTGAGCAAGGAGTAGCTCTTGTCTATTCCATATTTGGCTTAAGGAACTTTGTCTGTGCTCATTTCAATCTCTGGTTTTATGCAGCACCCCAACTCACCTTTCCCCTTAAGCAAGCATAAGTTGGTTTTCTAAATTTGAGACCCTGTTCTGTTTTGGAATTCAGTTCCTGTGTAGCCAAGTTTACATTCCGTGTATTAGTGATACCTTATGATGATTCTTTTTCTGTGTGACTTATTTCAGTTAGAATCATCGTACCTGAATCCACTCATTATGCTGCTACGGGCCTGATGACATAGATTTCATTGCTGAGTGATACTGCATTGTACGTAAGTACCACAAGTTCTTTATCCATTTTTCACTTTCTGTGATATTGAACTTGTACGGTAAACGAGGTTCTTGTAAACGGAGGCGTCCCAAACTTTGGGGTGGCTGTGTCTTTTTGATTTTAATTTCCCTAAGCTATAGGACCATAAGTGGAAGTGCCCTAGGCTCTGTTGCTTTGTTTTTTAGATGTTTCAGGAAACACCATACACTTCTCCCGAGTGTCTGTTGGCAATTTACATCCCGCCCATCAGCATAACAAGGCTCCCAGTTCTCCATGGCCTGTCCTGCCTTTCTGGATTTTACACTTTTTTCAGATGGCCCTTTTGACCGGGGAGAAGTGAGACTTCATTGTAGTGCAGATTTCCTTTGCAAGTTTGCTTGGTTGGCCAAAAAGGGCGTATGCGTTTTTTCCTGAATATATTCAGGAAAAAACGCATACGCCCTTTTTGGCCAAGTGCATCATTGTGGACGTTCTGCCTCTTTTCCTATGCTTTCAATGCAATTCCAGTCTACCTCCTGAAATCGGTTTCCTGCAATTCTGCCCCGCTTTCAAGTCCTCCTGGCAGCCTTACTTCAGTATATTTTTGGACGATAGCTGTCATTTATAACTCTGCAGTTTGTGAATTACAGTGCCCCTGAGCTCCTTTCTTCAACTCGCTTTCTTTTGAGCTGGCCGCAACACCGCAGGATGGCTTCAGGCCCTAATCTGTTTCCGGCACGGCACACTGAGCCTTTGGTTATTTCCTCTTCCTGGCGGGAAATGAGAGTTAAATTTGCGCGTCCAGACACCTCCAGCTAGCCTCTCATTGGTTCTCGCTATTCCTGTTCATCTTCCGCAGAAATTGCAAACTGTGCCAAACAGGAGGTTAAAGGCGCTGACTCTCCAAGTGGGGAGAGTGTTAGTAAAGCGTCTGGAATGTTGCACCCGAGTACCAGGGGAGGAAAACTGAGACATATTTGAACACGTCTCCCGATCACATGGTTGATCATACTCTGGGTTCCACATGCATGTTTTAGCTGAAGGAAGAATACCTAAAACCTGGGTAGTTGAAACCCGGGGAATGAGTACCATGCAATATGACTTCAAAGGGTCTTCATTTGCTCACCGAACCTCTCCAATCCTATCACTGCTGCGTTTATGCCCCTGTACACATGCTTGATTCTCTTTCGGAGACATAGCAATCTATAGGTTTTAAGATACTTACTAGTAAGGTACATTCTTAGGCATTTAATATGCGGTGTTGAGTCCATTTCGTTGAGGAAGGAGTAGCTCTTGTCTATTCCATATTTGGCTTAAGGAACTTTATCTGTGCTCATTTCAATCTCTGGTTTTATGCAGCAACCCAACTCAGCTTTCCCCTTAAGCAAGCATAAGTTGGTTTTCTAAATTTGAGACCCTGTTCTGTTTTGGAATTCAGTTCCTGTGTAGCCAAGTTTACATTCCGTGTATTAGTGATATCTTATGATGTTTCTTTCTCTGTGTGACTTATTTCAGTTAGAATCATCGTACCTGAATCCACTCATTATGCTGCTACGGGCCTGATGACATAGATTTCATTGCTGAGTGATACTGCATTGTACGTATGTACCACAAGTTTTTTATCCATTTTTCACTTTCTGTGATATTGAACTTGTACGGTAAACGAGGTTCTTGTAAACGGAGGCGTCCCAAACTTTGGGGTGGCTGTGTCTTTTTGATTTTAATTTCCCTAAGCTATAGGACCATAAGTGGAAGTGCCCTAGGCTCTGTTGCTTTGTTTTTTAGATGTTTCAGGAAACACCATACACTTCTCCCGAGTGGTTGTTGGCAATTTACATCCCGCCCATCAGCATAACAAGGCTCCCAGTTCTCCATGGCCTGTCCTGCCTTTCTGGATTTTACACTTTTTTCAGATGGCCCTTTTGACCGGGGGGAAGTGAGACTTCATTGTAGTGCAGATTTCCTTTGCAAGTTTGCTTGGTTGGCCAAAAAGGGCGTATGCGTTTTTTCCTGAATATATTCAGGAAAAAACGCATACGCACTTTTTGGCCAAGTGCATCATTGTGGACGTTCTGCCTCTTTTCCTCTGCTTGAAATGCAATTCCTGTCTACCTCCTGAAATCGGTTTCCAGCAATTCTGCCCCGCTTTCAAGTCCTCTTGGCAGCCTTACTTCAGTCTATTTTTGGACGATAGCTGTCATTTATAACTCTGCAGGTTTGTGAATTACAGTGCCCCTGAGCTCCTTTCTTCAACTCGCTTTCTTGTGACCTGGCCGCAACACCGCAGGATGGCTTCAGGCCCTAATCTGGTTCCGGCACGGCACGCTGAGCCTTTGGTTAATTCCTCTTCCTGGTGGGAAATGAGAGTTAAATTTGCCCGTTCAGACACCTCCAGCTAGTCTCTCATTGGTTCTCGCTATTCCTGTTCATCTTCCGCAGAAATTGCAAACTGGGCCAAACAGGAGGTTAAAGGGACTGACTCTCCAAGTGGGGAGAGTGTTAGTAAAGCGTCTGGAATGTTGCACCCGAGTACCAGGGTACGAAAACTGAGACATATTTGAACACGTCTCCCGATCAAATGGTTGATCATACTCTAGGTTCCACATGCATGTTTTAGCTGAAGGAAGAATACCTTAAACCTGGGTAGTTGAAACCAGTGGAATGGGTACCATGCAATATGACTTCAAAGGGTCTTCATTTGCTCACCGAACCTCTCCAATCCTATCACTGCTGCGTTTATGCCCCTGTACACATGCTTGATTCTCTTTCGGAGACATAGCAATCCCTAGGTTTTAAGATACTTACTAGTCAGGTACATTCTTAGGCGTTTAATATGCGGTGTTGAGTTCATTTCGTTGAGCAAGGAGTAGCTCTTGTCTATTCCATATTTGGCTTAAGGAACTTTATCTGTGCTCATTTCAATCTCTGGTTTTATGCAGCACCCCAACTCACCTTTACCCTTAAGCAAGCATAAGTTGGTTTTCTAAATTTGAGACCCTGTTCTGTTCTGTAATTCAGTTCCTGTGTAGCCAAGTTTCCATTCCGTGTATTACTGATATCTTATGATGTTTCTTTTTCTCTGTGACTTATTTCAGTTAGAATCATCATACCTGAATCCACTCATTGTGCTGCTAAGGGCCTGATGACATAGATTTCAATGCTGAGTGATATTGCTTTGTAAGTGAATACCACAACTTCTTTATCCATTTTTCACTTTCTACGATATTGAACTTGTACTGTAAACGAGGTTCTTGTAAACAGAGCCGTTCCAAACTTTGGGGTGGCTGTGTCTTTTTGATTTTAATTTCCCTAAGCTATAGGACCATAAGTGGAAGTGCCCTAGGCTCTGTTGCTTTGTTTTTTAGATGTTTCAGGAAACACCATACACTTCTCCCGAGTGTCTGTTGGCAATTTACATCCCGCCCATCAGCATAACAAGGCTCACAGTTCTCCATGGCCTGTCCTGCCTTTCTGGATTTTACACTTTTTTCAGATGGCCCTTTTGACCGGGGGGAAGTGAGACTTCATTGTAGTGCAGATTTCCTTTGCAAGTTTGCTTGGTTGGCCAAAAAGGGCGTATGCGTTTTTTCCTGAATATATTCAGGAAAAAACGCATACGCACTTTTTGGCCAAGTGCATCATTGTGGACGTTCTGCCTCTTTTCCTATGCTTTCAATGCAATTCCAGTCTACCTCCTGAAATCGGTTTCCTGCAATTCTGCCCCGCTTTCAAGTCCTCTTGGCAGCCTTACCTCAGTATATTTTTGGACGATAGCTGTCATTTATAACTCTGCAGGTTTGTGAATTACAGTGCCCCTGAGCTCCTTTCTTCAACTCGCTTTCTTGTCAGCTGGCCACAACACCGCAGGACGGCTTCAGGCCCTAATCTGGTTCCGGCACGGCACACTGAGCCTTTGGTTATTTCCTCTTCCTGGTGGGAAATGAGAGTTAAATTTCCCGTCCAGACACCTCCGGCTAGCCTCTGATTGGTTCTCGCTATTCCTGTTCATCTTCCGCAGAAATTGCAAACTGGGCCAAACAGGAGGTTAAAGGCGCTGACTCTCCAAGTGGGGAGAGTGTTAGTAAAGCGTCTGGAATGTTGCACCCGAGTACCAGGGGAGGAAAACTGAGACATATTTGAACACGTCTCCCGATCACATGGTTGATCATACTCTGGGTTCCACATGCATGTTTTAGCTGAAGGAAGAATACCTAAAACCTGGGTAGTTGAAACCTGTGGAATGGGTACCATGCAATATGACTTCAAAGGGTCTTCATTTGCGCACCGAACCTCTCCAATCCTATCACTGCTGCGTTTATGCCCCTGTACACATGCTTGATTCTCTTTCGGAGACGTAGCAATCTATAGGTTTTAAGATACTTACTAGTCAGGTACATTCTTAGGCGTTTAATATGCGGTGTTGAGTCCATTTCAATAAGCAAGGAGTAGCTCTTGTCTATTCCATATTTGGCTTAAGGAACTTTATCTGTGCTCATTTCAATCTCTGGTTTTATGCAGCACCCCAACTCACCTTTACCCTTAAGCAAGCATAAGGTGGTTTTCTAAATTTGAGACCCTGTTCTCTTCTGTAATTCAGTTCCTGTGTAGCCAAGTTTACATTCCGTGTATTACTGATATCTTATGATGTTTCTTTTTCTGTGTGACTTATTTCAGTTAGAATCATCATACCTGAATCCACTCATTGTGGTGCTAAGGGCCTGATGACATAGATTTCATTGCTGAGTGATATTGCTTTGTAAGTGAATACCACAACTTCTTTATCCATTTTTCACTTTCTGCGATGTTGAACTTGTACTGGAAACGAGGTTCTTGTAAACAGAGCCGTTCCAAACTTTGGGGTGGCTGTGTCTTTTTGATTTTAATTTCCCTAAGCTATAGGACCATAAGTGGAAGTGCCCTAGGCTCTGTTGCTTTGTTTTTTAGATGTTTCAGGAAACACCATACACTTCTCCCGAGTGGTTGTTGGCAATTTACATCCCGCCCATCAGCATAACAAGGCTCCCAGTTCTCCATGGCCTGTCCTGCCTTTCTGGATTTTACACTTTTTTCAGATGGCCCTTTTGACCGGGGGGAAGTGAGACTTCATTGTAGTGCAGATTTCCTTTGCAAGCTTGCTTGGTTGGCCAAAAAGGGCGTATGCGTTTTTTTCTGAATATATTCAGGAAAAAACGCATACGCCCTTTTTCGCCAAGTGCATCATTGTGGACGTTCTGCCTCTTTTCCTATGCTTTCAATGCAATTCCAGTCTACCTCCTGAAATCGGTTTCCTGCAATTCTGCCCTGCTTTCAAGTCCTCTTGGCAGCCTTACTTCAGTCTATTTTTGGACGATAGCTGTCATTTATAACTCTGCAGGTTTGTGAATTACAGTGCCCCTGAGCTCCTTTCTTCAACTCGCTTTCTTTTGAGCTGGCCGCAACACCGCAGGATGGCTTCAGGCCCTAATCTGGTTCCGGTACGGCACGCTGAGCCTTTGGTTATTTCCTCTTCCTGGTGGGAAATGAGAGTTAAATTTCCCGTCCAGACACCTCCAGCTAGCCTCTCATTGGTTCTCCCTATTCCTGTTCATCTTCCGCAGAAATTGCAAACTGGGCCAAACAGGAGGTTAAAGGCGCTGACTCTCCAAGTGGGGAGAGTGTTAGTAAAGCGTCTGGAATGTTGCACCCGAGTACCAGGGGAGGAAAACTGAGACATATTTGAACACGTCTGCCGATCACATGGTTGATCATACTCTGGGTTCCACATGCATGTTTTAGCTGAAGGAAGAATACCTAAAATCTGGGTAGTTGAAACCCGTGGAATGGGTACCATGCAATATGACTTCAAAGGGTCTTCATTTGCTCACCGAACCTCTCCAATCCTATCACTGCTGCGTTTATGCTCCTGTACACATGCTTGATTCTCTTTCAGAGACATAGCAATCCATAGGTTTTAAGATACTTACTAGTAAGGTACATTCTTAGGCGTTTAATATGCGGTGTTGAGTCCATTTCATTGAGCAAGGAGTAGCTCTTGTCTATTCCATATTTGGCTTAAGGAACTTTATCTGTGCTCATTTCAATCTCTGGTATTATGCAGCAACCCAACTCAGCTTTCCCCTTAAGCAAGCATAAGTTGGTTTTCTAAATTTGAGAACCTGTTCTGGTTTGGAATTCAGTTCCTGTGTAGCCAAGTTTACATTCTGTGTATTAGTGATAACTTATGATGTTTCTTTTTCTGTGTGACTTATTTCAGTTAGAATCATCATACCTGAATCTACTCATTATGCTGCTACGGGCCTGATGACATAGATTTCATTGCTGAGTGATACTGCATTGTACGTAAGTACCACAAGTTCTTTATCCATTTTTCACTTTCCGTGATATTGAACTTGTATGGTAAACGAGGTTCTTGTAAACAGAGGCGTCCCAAACTTTGGGGTGGCTGTGTCTTCTTGATTTTAATTTCCCTAAGCTATAGGACCATAAGTGGAAGTGCCCTAGGCTCTGTTGCTTTGTTTTTTAGATGTTTCAGGAAACACCATACACTTCTCCCGAGTGTCTGTTGGCAATTTACATCCCGCCCATCAGCATAACAAGGCTCCCAGTTCTCCATGGCCTGTCCTGCCTTTCTGGATTTTACACATTTTTCAGATGGCCCTTTTGACCGGGGGGAAGTGAGACTTCATTGTAGTGCAGATTTCCTTTGCAAGTTTGCTTGGTTGGCCAAAAAGGGCGTATGCGTTTTTTCCTGAATATATTCAGGAAAAAACGCATACGCCCTTTTTGGCCAAGTGCATCATTGTGGACGTTCTGCCTCTTTTCCTATGCTTTCAATGCAATTCCAGTCTACCTCCTGAAATCGGTTTCCTGCAATTGTGCCCCGCTTTCAAGTCCTCTTGGCAGCCTTACCTCAGTATATTTTTGGACGATAGCTGTCATTTATAACTCTGCAGGTTTGTGAATTACAGTGCCCCTGAGCTCCTTTCTTCAACTCGCTTTCTTTTGAGCTGGCCGCAACACCGCAGGATGGCTTCAGACCCTAATCTGGTTCCGGCACGGCACGCTGAGCCTTTGGTTAATTCCTCTTCCTGGTGGGAAATGAGAGTTAAATTTGCCCGTCCAGACACCTCCAGCTAGCCTCTCATTGGTACTCGCTATCGGAAATTGCAAACTGGGCCAAACAGGAGGTTAAAGGGACTGACTCTCCAAGTGGGGAGAGTATTAGTAAAGCGTCTGGAATGTTGCACCCGAGTACCAGGGTACGAAAGCTGAGACATATTTGAACACGTCTCCCGATCACATGGTTGATCATACTCTAGGTTCCACATGCATGTTTTAGCTGAAGGAAGAATACCTTAAACCTGGGTAGTTGAAACCCGTGGAATGGGTACCATGCAATATGACTTCAAAGGGTCTTCATTTGCTCACCGAACCTGTCCAATCCTATCACTGCTGCGTTTATGCCCCTGTACACATGCTTGATTCTCTTTCGGAGACATAGCAATCCATAGGTTTTAAGATACTTACTAGTCAGGTACATTCTTAGGCGTTTAATATGCGGTGTTGAGTCCATTTCGTTGAGCAAGGAGTAGCTCTTGTCTATTCCATATTTGGCTTAAGGAACTTTATCTGTGCTCATTTCAATCTCTGGTTTTATGCAGCACCCCAACTCACCTTTCCCCTTAAGCAAGCATAAGTTGGTTTTCTAAATTTGAGACCCTGTTCTGTTTTGGAATGCAGTTCCTGTGTAGCCAAGTTTACATTCTGTGTATTAGTGATATCTTATGATGTTTCTTTTTCTGTGTGACTTATTTCAGTTAGAATCATCGTACCTGAATCCACTCATTATGCTGCTACGGGCCTGATGACATAGATTTCATTGCTGAGTGATACTGCATTGTACATAAGTACCACAAGTTCTTTATCCATTTTTCACTTTCTGTGATATTGAACTTGTACGGTAAACGAGGTTCTTGTAAACGGAGGCGTCCCAAACTTTGGGGTGGCTGTGTCTTTTTGATTTTAATTTCCCTAAGCTATAGGACCATAAGTGGAAGTACCCTAGGCTCTGTTGCTTTGTTTTTTAGATGTTTCAGGAAACACCATACACTTCTCCAGAGTGTCTGTTGGCAATTTACATCCCGCCCATCAGCATAACAAGGCTCACAGTTCTCCATGGCCTGTCCTGCCTTTCTGGATTTTACACTTTTTTCAGATGGCCCTTTTGACCGGGGAGAAGTGAGACTTCATTGTAGTGCAGATTTCCTTTGCAAGTTTGCTTGGTTGGCCAAAAAGGGCGTATGCGTTTTTTCCTGAATATATTCAGGAAAAAAACATACGCCCTTTTTGGCCAAGTGCATCATTGTGGACATTCTGCCTCTTTTCCTATGCTTTCAATGCAATTCCAGTCTACCTCCTGAAATCGGTTTCCTGCAATTCTGCCCCGCTTTCAAGTCCTCTTGGCAGCCTTACTTCAGTCTATTTTTGGACGATAGCTGTCATTTATAACTCTGCAGGTTTGTGAATTACAGTGCCCCTGAGCTCCTTTCTTCAACTTGCTTTCTTTTGAGCTGGCCGCAACACCGCAGGAACGCTTCAGGCCCTAATCTGGTTCCGGCACGGCACGCTGAGCCTTTGGTTATATCCTCTTCCTGGTGGGAAATGCGAGTTAAATTTGCCTGTCCAGACACCTCCAGCTAGCCTCTCATTGGTTCTCGCTATCAGAAATTGCAAACTGGGCCAAACAGGAGGTTAAAGGGACTGACTCTCCAAGTGGGGAGAGTATTAGTAAAGCGTCTGGAATGTCCCACCCGAGTACCAGGGTACGAAAACTGAGACATATTTGAACACGTCTCCCGATCACATGGTTGATCATACTCTAGGTTCCACATGCATGTTTTAGCTGAAGGAAGAATACCTTAAACCTGGGTAGTTGAAACCCGTGGAATGGGTACCATGCAATATGACTTCAAAGGGTCTTCATTTGCTCACCGAACCTGTCCAATCCTATCACTGCTGCGTTTATGCCCCTGTACACATGCTTGATTCTCTTTCGGAGACATAGCAATCCATAGGTTTTAAGATACTTACTAGTCAGGTACATTCTTAGGCGTTTAATATGCGGTGTTGAGTCCATTTCGTTGAGCAAGGAGTAGCTCTTGTCTATTCCATATTTGGCTTAAGGAACTTTATCTGTGCTCATTTCAATCTCTGGTTTTATGCAGCACCCCAACTCACCTTTCCCCTTAAGCAAGCATAAGTTGGTTTTCTAAATTTGAGACCCTGTTCTGTTTTGGAATGCAGTTCCTGTGTAGCCAAGTTTACATTCTGTGTATTAGTGATATCTTATGATGTTTCTTTTTCTGTGTGACTTATTTCAGTTAGAATCATCGTACCTGAATCCACTCATTATGCTGCTACGGGCCTGATGACATAGATTTCATTGCTGAGTGATACTGCATTGTACATAAGTACCACAAGTTCTTTATCCATTTTTCACTTTCTGTGATATTGAACTTGTACGGTAAACGAGGTTCTTGTAAACGGAGGCGTCCCAAACTTTGGGGTGGCTGTGTCTTTTTGATTTTAATTTCCCTAAGCTATAGGACCATAAGTGGAAGTGCCCTAGGCTCTGTTGCTTTGTTTTTTAGATGTTTCAGGAAACACCATACACTTCTCCAGAGTGTCTGTTGGCAATTTACATCCCGCCCATCAGCATAACAAGGCTCACAGTTCTCCATGGCCTGTCCTGCCTTTCTGGATTTTACACTTTTTTCAGATGGCCCTTTTGACCGGGGAGAAGTGAGACTTCATTGTAGTGCAGATTTCCTTTGCAAGTTTGCTTGGTTGGCCAAAAAGGGCGTATGCGTTTTTTCCTGAATATATTCAGGAAAAAAACATACGCCCTTTTTGGCCAAGTGCATCATTGTGGACATTCTGCCTCTTTTCCTATGCTTTCAATGCAATTCCAGTCTACCTCCTGAAATCGGTTTCCTGCAATTCTGCCCCGCTTTCAAGTCCTCTTGGCAGCCTTACTTCAGTCTATTTTTGGACGATAGCTGTCATTTATAACTCTGCAGGTTTGTGAATTACAGTGCCCCTGAGCTCCTTTCTTCAACTTGCTTTCTTTTGAGCTGGCCGCAACACCGCAGGAACGCTTCAGGCCCTAATCTGGTTCCGGCACGGCACGCTGAGCCTTTGGTTATATCCTCTTCCTGGTGGGAAATGAGAGTTAAATTTGCCCGTCCAGACACCTCCAGCTAGCCTCTCATTGGTTCTCGCTATCAGAAATTGCAAACTGGGCCAAACAGGAGGTTAAAGGGACTGACTCTCCAAGTGGGGAGAGTATTAGTAAAGCGTCTGGAATGTCCCACCCGAGTACCAGGGTACGAAAACTGAGACATATTTGAACACGTCTCCCGATCACATGGTTGATCATACTCTAGGTTCCACATGCATGTTTTAGCTGAAGGAAGAATACCTTAAACCTGGGTAGTTGAAACCCGTGGAATGGGTACCATGCAATATGACTTCAAAGGGTCTTCATTTGCTCACCGAACCTGTCCAATCCTATCACTGCTGCGTTTATGCCCCTGTACACATGCTTGATTCTCTTTCGGAGACATAGCAATCCATAGGTTTTAAGATACTTACTAGTCAGGTACATTCTTAGACGTTTAATATGCGGTGTTGAGTCCATTTCGTTGAGCAAGGAGTAGCTCTTGTCTATTCCATATTTGGCTTAAGGAACTTTATCTGTGCTCATTTCAATCTCTGGTTTTATGCAGCACCCCAACTCACCTTTCCCCTTAAGCAAGCATAAGTTGGTTTTCTAAATTTGAGACCCTGTTCTGTTTTGGAATGCAGTTCCTGTGTAGCCAAGTTTACATTCTGTGTATTAGTGATATCTTATGATGTTTCTTTTTCTGTGTGACTTATTTCAGTTAGAATCATCGTACCTGAATCCACTCATTATGCTGCTACGGGCCTGATGACATAGATTTCATTGCTGAGTGATACTGCATTGTACATAAGTACCACAAGTTCTTTATCCATTTTTCACTTTCTGTGATATTGAACTTGTACGGTAAACGAGGTTCTTGTAAACGGAGGCGTCCCAAACTTTGGGGTGGCTGTGTCTTTTTGATTTTAATTTCCCTAAGCTATAGGACCATAAGTGGAAGTGCCCTAGGCTCTGTTGCTTTGTTTTTTAGATGTTTCAGGAAACACCATACACTTCTCCAGAGTGTCTGTTGGCAATTTACATCCCGCCCATCAGCATAACAAGGCTCACAGTTCTCCATGGCCTGTCCTGCCTTTCTG
The DNA here is from genome assembly GCF_949987515.2 of Delphinus delphis. NCBI lineage: Eukaryota > Metazoa > Chordata > Mammalia > Artiodactyla > Delphinidae > Delphinus > Delphinus delphis. The sequence continues at coordinate 350,437 of NW_027192793.1, read as the reverse complement.
GATTTTACACTTTTTTCAGATGGCCCTTTTGACTGGGGAGAAGTGAGACTTCATTGTAGTGCAGATTTCCTTTGCAAGTTTGCTTGGTTGGCCAAAAAGGGCGTATGCGTTTTTTCCTGAATATATTCAGGAAAAAAACATACGCCCTTTTTGGCCAAGTGCATCATTGTGGACATTCTGCCTCTTTTCCTATGCTTTCAATGCAATTCCAGTCTACCTCCTGAAATCGGTTTCCTGCAATTCTGCCCCGCTTTCAAGTCCTCTTGGCAGCCTTACTTCAGTCTATTTTTGGACGATAGCTGTCATTTATAACTCTGCAGGTTTGTGAATTACAGTGCCCCTGAGCTCCTTTCTTCAACTTGCTTTCTTTTGAGCTGGCCGCAACACCGCAGGAACGCTTCAGGCCCTAATCTGGTTCCGGCACGGCACGCTGAGCCTTTGGTTATATCCTCTTCCTGGTGGGAAATGAGAGTTAAATTTGCCCGTCCAGACACCTCCAGCTAGCCTCTCATTGGTTCTCGCTATCAGAAATTGCAAACTGGGCCAAACAGGAGGTTAAAGGGACTGACTCTCCAAGTGGGGAGAGTATTAGTAAAGCGTCTGGAATGTCCCACCCGAGTACCAGGGTACGAAAACTGAGACATATTTGAACACGTCTCCCGATCACATGGTTGATCATACTCTAGGTTCCACATGCATGTTTTAGCTGAAGGAAGAATACCTTAAACCTGGGTAGTTGAAACCCGTGGAATGGGTACCATGCAATATGACTTCAAAGGGTCTTCATTTGCTCACCGAACCTGTCCAATCCTATCACTGCTGCGTTTATGCCCCTGTACACATGCTTGATTCTCTTTCGGAGACATAGCAATCCATAGGTTTTAAGATACTTACTAGTCAGGTACATTCTTAGGCGTTTAATATGCGGTGTTGAGTCCATTTCGTTGAGCAAGGAGTAGCTCTTGTCTATTCCATATTTGGCTTAAGGAACTTTATCTGTGCTCATTTCAATCTCTGGTTTTATGCAGCACCCCAACTCACCTTTCCCCTTAAGCAAGCATAAGTTGGTTTTCTAAATTTGAGACCCTGTTCTGTTTTGGAATGCAGTTCCTGTGTAGCCAAGTTTACATTCTGTGTATTAGTGATATCTTATGATGTTTCTTTTTCTGTGTGACTTATTTCAGTTAGAATCATCGTACCTGAATCCACTCATTATGCTGCTACGGGCCTGATGACATAGATTTCATTGCTGAGTGATACTGCATTGTACATAAGTACCACAAGTTCTTTATCCATTTTTCACTTTCTGTGATATTGAACTTGTACGGTAAACGAGGTTCTTGTAAACGGAGGCGTCCCAAACTTTGGGGTGGCTGTGTCTTTTTGATTTTAATTTCCCTAAGCTATAGGACCATAAGTGGAAGTGCCCTAGGCTCTGTTGCTTTGTTTTTTAGATGTTTCAGGAAACACCATACACTTCTCCTGAGTGTCTGTTGGCAATTTACATCCCGCCCATCAGCATAACAAGGCTCACAGTTCTCCATGGCCTGTCCTGCCTTTCTGGATTTTACACTTTTTTCAGATGGCCCTTTTGACCGGGGAGAAGTGAGACTTCATTGTAGTGCAGATTTCCTTTGCAAGTTTGCTTGGTTGGCCAAAAAGGGCGTATGCGCTTTTTCCTGAATATATTCAGGAAAAAAACATACGCCCTTTTTGGCCAAGTGCATCATTGTGGACATTCTGCCTCTTTTCCTATGCTTTCAATGCAATTCCAGTCTACCTCCTGAAATCGGTTTCCTGCAATTCTGCCCCGCTTTCAAGTCCTCTTGGCAGCCTTACTTCAGTCTATTTTTGGACGATAGCTGTCATTTATAACTCTGCAGGTTTGTGAATTACAGTGCCCCTGAGCTCCTTTCTTCAACTTGCTTTCTTTTGAGCTGGCCGCAACACCGCAGGAACGCTTCAGGCCCTAATCTGGTTCCGGCACGGCACGCTGAGCCTTTGGTTATATCCTCTTCCTGGTGGGAAATGAGAGTTAAATTTGCCTGTCCAGACACCTCCAGCTAGCCTCTCATTGGTTCTCGCTATCAGAAATTGCAAACTGGGCCAAACAGGAGGTTAAAGGGACTGACTCTCCAAGTGGGGAGAGTATTAGTAAAGCGTCTGGAATGTCCCACCCGAGTACCAGGGTACGAAAACTGAGACATATTTGAACACGTCTCCCGATCACATGGTTGATCATACTCTAGGTTCCACATGCATGTTTTAGCTGAAGGAAGAATACCTTAAACCTGGGTAGTTGAAACCCGTGGAATGGGTACCATGCAATATGACTTCAAAGGGTCTTCATTTGCTCACCGAACCTGTCCAATCCTATCACTGCTGCGTTTATGCCCCTGTACACATGCTTGATTCTCTTTCGGAGACATAGCAATCCATAGGTTTTAAGATACTTACTAGTCAGGTACATTCTTAGGCGTTTAATATGCGGTGTTGAGTCCATTTCGTTGAGCAAGGAGTAGCTCTTGTCTATTCCATATTTGGCTTAAGGAACTTTATCTGTGCTCATTTCAATCTCTGGTTTTATGCAGCACCCCAACTCACCTTTCCCCTTAAGCAAGCATAAGTTGGTTTTCTAAATTTGAGACCCTGTTCTGTTTTGGAATGCAGTTCCTGTGTAGCCAAGTTTACATTCTGTGTATTAGTGATATCTTATGATGTTTCTTTTTCTGTGTGACTTATTTCAGTTAGAATCATCGTACCTGAATCCACTCATTATGCTGCTACGGGCCTGATGACATAGATTTCATTGCTGAGTGATACTGCATTGTACATAAGTACCACAAGTTCTTTATCCATTTTTCACTTTCTGTGATATTGAACTTGTACGGTAAACGAGGTTCTTGTAAACGGAGGCGTCCCAAACTTTGGGGTGGCTGTGTCTTTTTGATTTTAATTTCCCTAAGCTATAGGACCATAAGTGGAAGTGCCCTAGGCTCTGTTGCTTTGTTTTTTAGATGTTTCAGGAAACACCATACACTTCTCCTGAGTGTCTGTTGGCAATTTACATCCCGCCCATCAGCATAACAAGGCTCACAGTTCTCCATGGCCTGTCCTGCCTTTCTGGATTTTACACTTTTTTCAGATGGCCCTTTTGACTGGGGAGAAGTGAGACTTCATTGTAGTGCAGATTTCCTTTGCAAGTTTGCTTGGTTGGCCAAAAAGGGCGTATGCGCTTTTTCCTGAATATATTCAGGAAAAAAACATACGCCCTTTTTGGCCAAGTGCATCATTGTGGACATTCTGCCTCTTTTCCTATGCTTTCAATGCAATTCCAGTCTACCTCCTGAAATCGGTTTCCTGCAATTCTGCCCCACTTTCAAGTCCTCTTGGCAGCCTTACTTCAGTCTATTTTTGGACGATAGCTGTCATTTATAACTCTGCAGGTTTGTGAATTACAGTGCCCCTGAGCTCCTTTCTTCAACTTGCTTTCTTTTGAGCTGGCCGCAACACCGCAGGAACGCTTCAGGCCCTAATCTGGTTCCGGCACGGCACGCTGAGCCTTTGGTTATATCCTCTTCCTGGTGGAAAATGAGAGTTAAATTTGCCCGTCCAGACACCTCCAGCTAGTCTCTCATTGGTTCTCGCTATTCCTGTTCATCTTCCGCAGAAATTGCAAACTGGGCCAAACAGGAGGTTAAAGGGACTGACTCTCCAAGTGGGGAGAGTGTTAGTAAAGCGTCTGGAATGTTGCACCCGAGTACCAGGGTACGAAAACTGAGACACATTTGAACACATCTCCCGATCACATGGTTGATCATACTCTAGGTTCCACATGCATGTTTTAGCTGAAGGAAGAATACCTTAAACCTGGGTAGTTGAAACCCGTGGAATGGGTACCATGCAATATGACTTCAAAGGGTCTTCATTTGCTCACGAACCTCTCCAATCCTATCACTGCTGCGTTTATGCCCCTGTACACATGCTTGATTCTCTTTCGGAGACATAGCAATCCATATCTTTTAAGACACTTACTAGTCAGGTACATTCTTAGGCGTTTAATATGCGGTGTTGAGTCCATTTCGTTGAGCAAGGAGTAGCTCTTGTCTATTCCATATTTGGCTTAAGGAACTTTATCTGTGCTCATTTCAATCTCTGGTTTTATGCAGCACCCCAACTCACCTTTCCCCTTAAGCAAGCATAAGTTGGTTTTCTAAATTTGAGACCCTGTTCTGTTCTGTAATTCAGTTCCTGTGTAGCCAAGTTTCCATTCCGTGTATTACTGATATCTTATGATGTTTCTTTTTCTGTGTGACTTATTTCAGTTAGAATCATCATACCTGAATCCACTCATTGTGCTGCTAAGGGCCTGATGACACAGATTTCATTGCTGAGTGATATTGCTTTGTAAGTAAATACCACAACTTCTTTATCCATTTTTCACTTTCTGCGATGTTGAACTTGTACTGTAAACGAGGTTCTTGTAAACAGAGGCGTCCCAAACTTTGGGGTGGCTGTGTCTTTTTGATTTTAATTTCCCTAAGCTATAGGACCATAAGTGGCAGTGCCCTAGGCTCTGTTGCTTTGTTTTTTAGATGTTTCAGGAAACACCATACACTTCTCCCGAGTGGTTGTTGGCAATTTACATCCCGCCCATCAGCATAACAAGGCTCCCAGTTCTCCATGGCCTGTCCTGCCTTTCTGGATTTTACACTTTTTTCAGATGGCCCTTTTGACCGGGGGGAAGTGAGACTTCATTGTAGTGCAGATTTCCTTTGCAAGCTTGCTTGGTTGGCCATAAAGGGCGTATGCGTTTTTTCCTGAATATATTCAGGAAAAAACGCATACGCCCTTTTTGGCCAAGTGCATCATTGTGGACGTTCTGCCTCTTTTCCTATGCTTTCAATGCAATTCCAGTCTACCTCCTGAAATTGGTTTCCTGCAATTCTGCCCTGCTTTCAAGTCCTCTTGGCAGCCTTACTTCAGTATATTTTTGGACGATAGCTGTCATTTATAACTCTGCAGGTTTGTGAATTACAGTGCCCCTGAGCTCCTTTCTTCAACTTGCTTTCTTGTGACCTGTCCGCAACACCGCAGGATGGCTTCAGGCCCTAATCTGGTTCCGGCACGGCACGCTGAGCCTTTCGTTATTTCCTCTTCCTGGTGGGAAATGAGAGTTAAATTTGCCCGTCCAGACACCTCCAGCTAGTCTCTCATTGGTTCTCGCTATTCCTGTTCATCTTCCGCAGAAATTGCAAACTGAGACAAACAGGAGGTTAAAGGCGCTGACTCTCCAAGTCGGGAGAGTGTAAGTAAAGCGTCTGGAATGTTGCACCCGAGTACCAGGGGAGGAAAACTGAGAAATATTTGAACACGTCTCCCGATCACATGGTTGATCATACCTGGGTTCCACATGCATGATTTAGCTGAAGGAAGAATACCTTAAACCTGGAGAGTTGAGACCCGTGGAATGGGTACCATGCAATATGACTTCAAAGGGTCTTCATTTGCTCACCGAACCTCTCCAATCCTATCACTGCTGCGTTTATGCCCCTGTACACATGCTTGATTCTCTTTTGGAGAAATAGCAATCCATAGGTTTTACGATACTTACTAGTCAGGTACATTCTTAGGCGTTTAATATGGGGTGTTGAGTCCATTTCGTTGAGCAAGGAGTAGCTCTTGTCTATTCCATATTTGACTTAAGGAACTTTATCTGTGCTCATTTCAATCTCTGGTTTTATGCAGCACCCCAACTCACCTTTCCCCTTAAGCAAGCATAAGTTGGTTTTCTAAATTTGAGACCCTGTTCTGTTCTGTAATTCAGTTCCTGTGTAGCCAAGTTTACATTCCGTGTATTACTGATATCTTATGATGTTTCTTTTTCTGTGTGCCTTATTTCAGTTAGAATCATCGTACCTGAATCCACTCATTATGCTGCTAAGGGCCTGATGACACAGATTTCATTGCTGAGTGATATTGCTTTGTAAGTAAATACCACAACTTCTTTATCCATTTTTCACTTTCTGCGATGTTGAACTTGTACTGTAAACGAGGTTCTTGTAAACAGAGCCGTTCCAAACTTTGGGGTGGCTGTGTCTTTTTGATTTTAATTTCCCTAAGCTATAGGACCATAAGTGGAAGTGCCCTAGGTTCTGTTGCTTTGTTTTTTAGATGTTTCAGGAAACACCATACACTTCTCCCGAGTGGTTGTTGGCAATTTACATCCCGCCCATCAGCATAACAAGGCTCCCAGTTCTCCATGGCCTGTCCTGCCTTTGTGGATTTTACACTTTTTTCAGATGGCCCTTTTGACCGGGGGGAAGTGAGACTTCATTGTAGTGCAGATTTCCTTTGCAAGCTTGCTTGGTTGGCCAAAAAGGGCGTATGCGTTTTTTCCTGAATATATTCAGGAAAAAACGCATACGCCCTTTTTGGCCAAGTGCATCATTGTGGACGTTCTGCCTCTTTTCCTATGCTTTCAATGCAATTCCAGTCTACCTCCTGAAATCGGTTTCCTGCAATTCTGCCCCGCTTTCAAGTCCTCTTGGCAGCCTTACTTCAGTCTATTTTTGGACGATAGCTGTCATTTATAACTCTGCAGGTTTGTGAATTACAGTGCCCCTGAGCTCCGTTCTTCAACTCGCTTTCTTGTGAGCTGGCCGCAACACCGCAGGATGGCTTCAGGCCCTAATCTGGTTACGGCACGGCACACTGAGCCTTTGGTTAATTCCTCTTCCTGGTGGGAAATGAGAGTTAAATTTGCCCGTCCAGACACCTCCAGCTAGCCTCTCATTAGTTCTCGCTATTCCTGTTCATCTTCCGCAGAAATTGCAAACTGGGCCAAACAGGAGGTTAAAGGGACTGACTCTCCAAGTCGGGAGAGTGTTAGTAAAGCGTCTGGAATGTTGCACCCAAGTACCAGGGTACGAAAACTGAGACATATTTGAACACGTCTTCCGTTCACATGGTTGATCATACTTGGGTTCCACATGCATGTTTTAGCTGAAGGAAGAATACCTTAAACCTGGAGAGTTGAGACCCGTGTAATGGGTACCATGCAATATGACTTCAAAGGGTCTTCATTTGCTCACCGAACCTCTCCAATCCTATCACTGCTGCGTTTATGCCCCTGTACACACGCTTGATTCTCTTTTGGAGACATAGCAATCCATAGGTTTTACGATACTTACTAGTCAGGTACATTCTTAGGCATTTAATATGCGGTGTTGAGTCCATTTCGTTGAACAAGGAGTAGCTCTTGTCTATTCCATATTTGATTTAAGGAACTTTATCTGTGCTCATTTCAATCTCTGGTTTTATGCAGCACCCCAACTCACCTTTCCCCTTAAGCAAGCATAAGTTGGTTTTCTAAATTTGAGACCCTGTTCTGTTTTGGAATGCAGTACCTGTGTAGCCAAGTTTACATTCAATGTATTAGTGATATCTTTTGATGTTTCTTTTTCTGTGTGACTTATTTCAGTTAGAATCATCGTAACTGAATCCACTCATTATGCTGCTACGGGCTTGATGACATAGATTTCATTGCTGAGTGATACTGCATTGTAAGTAAATGCCACAAGTTCTTTATCCATTTTTCACTTTCTGCGATGTTGAACTTGTACTGTAAACGAGGTTCTTGTAAACAGAGGCGTCCCAAACTTTGGGGTGGCTGTGTCTTTTTTATTTTAATTTCCCTAAGCTATAGGACCATAAGTGGAAGTGCCCTAAGCTCTGTTGCTTTGTTTTTTAGATGTTTCAGGAAACACCATACACTTCTCCAGAGTGTCTGTTGGCAATTTACATCCCGCCCATCAGCATAACAAGGCTCCCAGTTCTCCATGGCCTGTCCTGCCTTTCTGGATTTTACCCTTTTTTCAGATTGCCCTTTTGACCGGGGGGAAGTGAGACTTCATTGTAGTGCAGATTTCCTTTGCAAGCTTGCTTGGTTGGCCAAAAAGGGCGTATGCGTTTTTTCCTGAATACATTCAGGAAAAAACGCATACGCCCTTTTTGGCCAAGTGCATCATTGTGGACGTTCTGCCTCTTTTCCTATGCTTTCAATGCAATTTCAGTCTACCTCCTGAAATCGGTTTCCTGCAATTCTGCCCCGCTTTCAAGTCCTCTTGGCAGCCTTACTTCAGTCTATTTTTGGACGATAGCTGTCATTTATAACTCTGCAGGTTTGTGAATTACAGTGCCCCTGAGCTCCTTTCTTCAACTCGCTTTCTTGTGAGGTGGCCGCAACACCGCAGGATGGCTTCAGGCCCTAATCTGGTTCTGGCACGGCACGCTGAGCCTTTGGTTAATTCCTCTTCCTAGTGGGAAATGAGAGTTAATTTTGCCCGTCCAGACAGCTCCAGCTAGTCTCTCAATGGTTCTCGCTATTCCTGTTCATCTTCCGCAGAAATTGCAAACTGGGCCAAACAGGAGGTTAAAGGGACTGACTCTCCAAGTCGGGAGAGTGTTAGTAAAGCATCTGGAATGTTGCACCCGAGTACCAGGGTATGAAAACTGAGACATATTTGAACACGTCTCCCGATCACATGGTTGATCATACTCTGGGTTCCACATGCATGTTTTAGCTGAAGGAAGAATACCTAAAACCTGGGTAGTTGAAACCCGTGGAATGGGTACCATGCAATATGACTTCAAAGGGTCTTCATTTGCTCACCAAACCTCTCCAATCCTATCACTGCTGCGTTTATGCCCCTGTACACATGCTTGATTCTCTTTCGCAGAGATAGCAATCCATATCTTTTAAGATACTTACTAGTCAGGTACATTCTTAGGCGTTTAATATGCGGTGTTGAGTCCATTTCGTTGAGCAAGGAGTAGCTCTTGTCTATTCCATATTTGGCTTAAGGAACTTTATCTGTGCTCATTTCAATCTCTGGCTTTATGCAGCACCCCAACTCACCTTTCCCCTTAAGCAAGCATAAGTTGTATTTCTAAATTTGAGACACTGTTCTGTTCTGTAATTCAGTTCCTGTGTAGCCAAGTTTACATTACGTGTATTACTGATATCTTATGATGTTTCTTTTTCTGTGTGACTTATTTCAGTTAGAATCATCATAGCTGAATCCACTCATTGTGCTGCTAAGGGCCTGATGACACAGATTTCATTGCTGAGTGATATTGCTTTGTATGTAAATACCACAACTTCTTTATCCATTTTTCACTTTCTGCGATGTTGAACTTGTACTGTAAACGAGGTTCTTGTAAACAGAGCCATTCCAAACTTTGGGGTGGCTGTGTCTTTTTGATTTTAATTTCCCTAAGCTATAGGACCATAAGTGGAAGTGCCCTAGGTTCTGTTGCTTTGTTTTTTAGATGTTTCAGGAAACACCATACACTTCTCCCGAGTGGTTGTTGGCAATTTACATCCCGCCCATCAGCATAACAAGGCTCCCAGTTCTCCATGGCCTGTCCTGCCTTTCTGGATTTTACACTTTTTTCAGATGGCCCTTTTGACCGGGGGGAAGTGAGACTTCATTGTAGTGCAGATTTCCTTTGCAAGCTTGCTTGGTTGGCCAAAACGGTCGTATGCGTTTTTTCCTGAATATATTCAGGAAAAAACGCATACGCCCTTTTTGGCCAAGTGCATCATTGTGGACGTTCTGCCTCTTTTCCTATGCTTTCAATGCAATTCCAGTCTACCTCCTGAAATCGGTTTCCTGCAATTCTGCCCCGTTTTCAAGTCCTCTTGGCAGCCTTACTTCAGTCTATTTTTGGACGATAGCTGTCATTTATAACTCTGCAGGTTTGTGAATTACAGTGCCCCTGAGCTCCTTTCTTCAACTCGCTTTCTTGTGAGGTGGCCGCAACACCGCAGGATGGCTTCAGGCCCTAATCTGGTTCCGGCACGGCACGCTGAGCCTTTGGTTAATTCCTCTTCCTAGTGGGAAATGAGAGTTAATTTTGCCCGTCCAGACACCTCCAGCTAGTCTCTCATTGGTTCTCGCTATTCCTGTTCATCTTCCGCAGAAATTGCAAACTGGGCCAAACAGGAGGTTAAAGGGACTGACTCTCCAAGTCGGGAGAGTGTTAGTAAAGCATCTGGAATGTTGCACCCGAGTACCAGGGTATGAAAACTGAGACATATTTGAACACGTCTCCCGATCACATGGTTGATCATACTCTGGGTTCCACATGCATGTTTTAGCTGAAGGAAGAATACCTAAAACCTGGGTAGTTGAAACCCGTGGAATGGGTACCATGCAATATGACTTCAAAGGGTCTTCATTTGCTCACCAAACCTCTCCAATCCTATCACTGCTGCGTTTATGCCCCTGTACACATGCTTGATTCTGTTTCGCAGACATAGCAATCCATATCTTTTAAGATACTTACTAGTCAGGTACATTCTTAGGCGTTTAATATGCGGTGTTGAGTCCATTTCGTTGAGCAAGGAGTAGCTCTTCTCTATTCCATATTTGGCTTAAGGAACTTTATCTGTGCTCATTTCAATCTCTGGCTTTATGCAGCACCCCAACTCACCTTTCCCCTTAAGCAAGCATAAGTTGTATTTCTAAATTTGAGACACTGTTCTGTTCTGTAATTCAGTTCCTGTGTAGCCAAGTTTACATTCCGTGTATTACTGATATCTTATGATGTTTCTTTTTCTGTGTGACTTATTTCAGTTAGAATCATCATACCTGAATCCACTCATTGTGCTGCTAAGGGCCTGATGACACAGATTTCATTGCTGAGTGATATTGCTTTGTATGTAAATACCACAACTTCTTTATCCATTTTTCACTTTCTGCGATGTTGAACTTGTACTGTAAACGAGGTTCTTGTAAACAGAGCCGTTCCAAACTTTGGGGTGGCTGTGTCTTTTTGATTTTAATTTCCCTAAGCTATAGGACCATAAGTGGAAGTGCCCTAGGTTCTGTTGCTTTGTTTTTTAGATGTTTCAGGAAACACCATACACTTCTCCCGAGTGTCTGTTGGCAATTTACATCCCGCCCATCAGCATAACAAGGCTCCCAGTTCTCCATGGCCTGTCCTGCCTTTCTGGATTTTACACTTTTTTCAGATGGCCCTTTTGACCGGGGGGAAGTGAGACTTCATTGTAGTGCAGATTTCCTTTGCAAGCTTGCTTGGTTGTCCAAAAAGGGCGTATGCGTTTTTTCCTGAATATATTCAGGAAAAAACGCATACGCCCTTTTTGGCCATGTGCATCATTGTGGACGTTCTGCCTCTTTTCCTATGCTTTCAATGCAATTCCAGTCTACCTCCTGAAATCGGTTTCCTGCAATTCTGCCCCGCTTTCAAGTCCTCTTGGCAGCCTTACTTCAGTCTATTTTTGGACGATAGCTGTCATTTATAACTCTGCAGGTTTGTGAATTACAGTGCCCCTGAGCTCCTTTCTTCAACTCGCTTTCTTGTGAGCTGGCCGCAATACCGCAGGATGGCTTCAGGCCCTAATCTGGTTCCGGCACGGCACACTGAGCCTTTGGTTAATTCCTCTTCCTGGTGGGAAATGAGAGTTAAATTTGCCCGTCCAGACACCTCCAGCTAGCCTCTAATTAGTTCTCACTATTCCTGTTCATCTTCCGCAGAAATTGCAAACTGGGCCAAACAGGAGGTTAAAGGGACTGACTCTCCAAGTCGGGAGAGTGTTAGTAAAGCGTCTGGAATGTTGCACCCGAGTACCAGGGTACAAAAACTGAGAAATATTTGAACACGTCTCCCGATCACGTGGTTGATCATACTCTAAGTTCCACATGCATGTTTTAGCTGAAGGAAGAATAACTTAAACCTGGGTAGTTGAAACCCGTGGAATGGGTACCAGGCAATATGAATTCAAAGGGTCTTCATTTGCTCACCGAACCTCTCCAATCCTATGACTGCTGCATTTATGCCCCTGTACACATGCTTGATTCTCTTTTGGAGACATAGCAATCCATAGGTTTTACGATACTTACTAGTCAGGTACATTCTTATGCGTTTAATATGCGGTGTTGAGTCCATTTCGTTGAACAAGGAGTAGCTCTTGTCTATTCCATATTTGACTTAAGGAACTTTATCTGTGCTCATTTCAATCTCTGGTTTTATGCAGCACCCCAACTCACCTTTCCCCTTAAGCAAGCATAAGTTGGTTTTCTAAATTTGAGACCCTGTTCTATTTTGGAATGCAGTACCTGTGTAGCCAAGTTTACATTCCATGTATTAGTGACATCTTATGATGTTTCTTTTTCTGTGTGACTTATTTCATTTAGAATCATCATAACTGAATCCACTCATTATGCTGCTACGGGCTTGATGACATAGATTTCATTGCTGAGTGATACTGCATTGTAAGTAAATACCACAAGTTCTTTATCCATTTTTCACTTTCTGCGATGTTGAACTTGTACTGTAAACGAGGTTCTTGTAAACAGAGGCGTCCCAAACTTTGGGGTGGCTGTGTCTTTTTGATTTTAATTTCCCTAAGCTATAGGACCATAAGTGGAAGTGCCCTAGGCTCTGTTGCTTTGTTTTTTAGATGTTTCAGGAAACACCATACACTTCTCCTGAGTGGTTGTTGGCAATTTACATCCCGCCCATCAGCATAACAAGGCTCCCAGTTCTCCATGGCCTGTCCTGCCTTTCTGGATTTTACACTTTTTTCAGATGGCCCTTTTGACCGGGGGGATGTGAGACTTCATTGTAGTGCAGATTTCCTTTGCAAGCTTGCTTGGTTGGGCAAAAAGTGCGTATGCGTTTTTTCCTGAATATATTATATTCAGGAAAAAACGCATACGCCCTTTTTGGCCAAGTGCATCATTGTGGACGTTCTGCCTCTTTTCCTATGCTTTCAATGCAATTTCAGTCTACCTCCTGAAATCGGTTTCCTGCAATTCTGCCCCGCTTTCAAGTCCTCTTGGCAGCCTTACTTCAGTCTATTTTTGGACGATAGCTGTCATTTATAACTCTGCAGTTTTGTGAATTACAGTGCTCCTGAGCTCCTTTCTTCAACTCGCTTTCTTGTGAGCTGGTCGCAACACCGCAGGATGGCTTCAGGCCCTAATCTGGTTCTGGCACGGCACACTGAGCCTTTGGTTAATTCCTCTTCCTGGTGGGAAATGAGAGTTAAATTTACCCGTCCAGACACCTCCAGCTAGTCTCTCATTGGTTCTCACTATTCCTGTTCATCTTTCGCAGAAATTGCAAACTGGGCCAAACAGGAGGTTAAAGGGACTGACTCTCCAAGTCGGGAGAGTGTTAGTAAACCATCTGGAATGTTGCACCCGAGTACCAGGGTACGAAAACTGAGACATATTTGAACACGTCTCCCGATCACATGGTTGATCATACTCTAGGTTCCACATGCATGTTTTAGCTGAAGGAAGAATACCTTAAACCTGGAGAGTTGAGACCCGTGTAATGGGTACCATGCAATATGACTTCAAAGGGTCTTCATTTGCTCACCGAACCTCTCCAATCCTATCACTGCTGCATTTATGTCCCTGTACACATGCTTGATTCTCTTTCGGAGACATAGCAATCCATAGTTTTTAAGATACTTACTAGTCAGGTACATTCTTAGGCGTTTAATATGCGGTGTTGAGTCCATTTCGTTGAGCAAGGAGTAGCTCTTGTCTATTCCATATTTGGCTTAAGGAACTTTATCTGTGCTCATTTCAATCTCTGGTTTTATGCAGCACCCCAACTCACCTTTCCCCTTAAGCAAGCATAAGTTGGTTTTCTAAATTTGAGACCCTGTTCTGTTCTGTAATTCAGTTCCTGTGTAGCCAAGTTTACATTCCGTGTATTACTGATATCTTATGATGTTTCTTTTTCTCTGTGACTTATTTCAGTTAGAATCATCATACCTGAATCCACTCATTGTGCTGCTAAGGGCCTGATGACATAGATTTCATTGCTGAGTGATATTGCTTTGTAAGTGAATACCACAACTTCTTTATCCATTTTTCACTTTCTGCGATGTTGAACTTGTACTGTAAACGAGGTTCTTGTAAACAGAGCCGTTCCAAACTTTGGGGTGGCTGTGTCTTTTTGATTTTAATTTCCGTAAGCTATAGGACCATAAGTGGAAGTGCCCTAGGCTCTGTTGCTTTGTTTTTTAGATGTTTCAGGAAACACCATACACTTCTCCCGAGTGTCTGTTGGCAATTTACATCCCGCCCATCAGCATAACAAGGCTCCCAGTTCTCCATGGCCTGTCCTGCCTTTCTGGATTTTACACTTTTTTTCAGATGGCCCTTTTGACCGGGGGGAAGTGAGACTTCATTTTAGTGCAGATGTCCTTTGCAAGCTTGCTTGGTTGGCCAAAAAGGGCGTATGCGTTCAGGAAAAAACGCATAGGCCCTTTTTGGCCAACTGCATCATTGTGGACGTTCTGCCTCTTTTCCTATGCTTTCAATGCAATTCCAGTCTACCTCCTGAAATCGGTTTCCTGCAATTCTGCCCCGCTTTCAAGTCCTCTTGGCAGCCTTACTTCAGTATATTTTTGGATGATAGCTGTCATTTATAACTCTGCAGGTTTGTGAATTACAGTGCACCTGAGCTCCTTTCTTCAACTCGCTTTCTTGTGAGCTGGCCGCAACACCGCAGGATGGCTTCAGGCCCTAATCTGGTTCCGGCCCGGCATGCTGAGCCTTTGGTTAATTCCTCTTCCTGGGGGGAAATGAGAGTTAAATTTGCCCATCCAGACACCTCCAGCTAGTCTCTCATTGATTCTCGCTATTCCTGTTCATCTTCCACAGAAATTGCAAACTGGGCCAAACAGGAGGTTAAAGGGACTGACTCTCCAAGTGGGGAGAGTGTTAGTAAAGGGTCTGGAATGTTGCACCCGAGTACCAGGGGAGGAAAACTGAGACATATTTGAACACGTCTCCCGATGACATGGTTGATCATACTCTAGGTTCCACATGCATGTTTTAGCTGAAGGAAGAATACCTTAAACCTGGGTAGTTGAAACCCGTGGAATGGGTAACATGCAATATGACTTCAAAGGTTCTTCATTTGCTCACGAAACTCTCCAATCCTATCACTGCTGCGTTTATGCCCCTGTACACATGCTTGATTCTCTTTCGGAGACATAGCAATCCATAGGTTTTAAGATACTTACTAGTCAGGTACATTCTTAGGCGTTTAATATGCAGTTTTGAGTCCATTTCGTTGAGCAAGGAGTAGCTCTTGTCTATTCCATATTTGGCTTAAGGAACTTTATCTGTGCTCATTTCAATCTCTGGTTTTATGCAGCACCCCAACTCACCTTTCCCCTTAAGCAAGCATAAGTTGGTTTTCTAAATTTGAGACCCTGTTCTGTTCTGTAATTCAGTTCCTGTGTAGCCAAGTTTACATTCCGTGTATTACTGATATCTTATGATGTTTCTTTTTCTGTGTGACTTATTTCAGTTAGAATCATCATACCTGAATCCACTCACTGTGCTGCTAAGGGCCTGATGACATTGATTTCATTGCTGAGTGATATTGCTTTGTAAGTAAATACCACAACTTCTTTATCCATTTTTCACTTTCTGCGATGTTGAACTTGTACTGTAAACGAGGTTCTTGTAAACAGAGGCGTCCCAAACTTTGGGGTGGCTGTGTCTTTTTGATTTTAATTTCCCTAAGCTATAGGACCATAAGTGGAAGTGCCCTAGGCTCTGTTGCTTTGTTTTTTAGATGTTTCAGGAAACACCATACACTTCTCCAGAGTGTCTGTTGGCAATTTACATCCCGCCCATCAGCATAACAAGGCTCCCAGTTCTCCATGGCCTGTCCTGCCTTTCTGGATTTTACACTTTTTTCAGATGGCCCTTTTGACCGGGGAGAAGTGAGACTTCATTGTAGTGCAGATTTCCTTTGCAAGTTTGCTTGGTTGGCCAAAAAGGGCGTATGCGTTTTTTCCTGAATATATTCAGGAAAAAACGCATACGCCCTTTTTGGCCAAGTGCATCATTGTGGACGTTCTGCCTCTTTTCCTATGCTTTCAATGCAATTCCAGTCTACCTCCTGAAATCGGTTTCCTGCAATTCTGCCCCGCTTTCAAGTCCTCTTGGCAGCCTTACTTCAGTATATTTTTGGATGATAGCTGTCATTTATAACTCTGCAGGTTTGTGAATTACAGTGCCCCTGAGCTCCTTTCTTCAACTCGCTTTCTTGTGAGCTGGCCGCAACACCGCAGGATGGCTTCAGGCCCTAATCTTGTTCCGGCACGGCATGCTGAGCCTTTGGTTATTTCCTCTTCCTGGTGGGAAATGAGAGTTAAATTTGCCCGTCCAGACACCTCCAGCTAGTCTATCATTGGTTCTCGCTATTCTTGTTCATCTTCCGCAGAAATTGCAAACGGGGCCAAACAGGAGGTTAAAGGGACTGACTCTCCAAGTCGGGAGAGTGTTAGTAAAGCGTCTGGAATGTTGCACCCGAGTACCAGGGTACGAAAACTGAGACATATTTGAACACGTCTCCCGTTCACACGGTTGATCATACTCTGGGTTCCACATGCATGTTTTAGCTGAAGAAAGAATACCTTAAACCTGAAGAGTTGAGACCCGTGTAATGGGTACCATGCAATATGACTTCAAAGGGTCTTCATTTGCTCACTGAACCTCTCCAATCCTATCACTGCTGCGTTTATGCCCCTGTACACACGCTTGATTCTCTTTTGGAGACATAGCAATCCATAGGTTTTAAGATACTTACTAGTCAGGTACATTCTTAGGCGTTTAATATGGGGTGTTGAGTCCATTTCGTTGAGCAAGGAGTAGCTCTTGTCTATTCCATATTTGGCTTAAGGAACTTTATCTGTGCTCATTTCAATCTCTGGTTTTATGCAGCACCCCAACTCACCTTTACCCTTAAGCAAGGATAAGTTGGTTTTCTAAACTTGAGACACTGTTCTGTTTTGTAATTCAGTTCATGTGTAGCCAAGTTCACATTCTGTGTATTAGTGATACCTTATGATGTTTCTCTTCTGTGTGACTTATTTCAGTTCGAATCATCATACCTGAATCCACTCATTATGCTGCTACGGGCCTGATGACATAGATTTCCTTGCTGAGTTATATTGCATTGTACGTAAGTACCACAAGTTCTCTATCCATTTTTCACCTTCTGCGATATTGAACTTGTACCGTAAACGAGGTTGTTGTAAAAAGAGGCATCCCAAACTTTGGGGTGGCTGTGTCTTTTTGATTTTAATTTCCCTAAGCTATAGGACCATAAGTGGAAGTGCCCTAGGCTCTGTTGCTTTGTTTTTTAGATGTTTCAGTAAACACCATACACTTCTCCAGAGTGGCTGTTGGCAATTTACATCCCGCCCATCAGCATAAGTAGGCTCCCAGTTCTCCATGGCCTGTCATGCCTTTATGGATTTTACACTTTTTTCAGATGGCCCTTTTGACCAGGTGGAAGTGAGACTTCATTGTAGTGCAGATTTCCTTTGCAAGCTTGCTTGGTTGGCCAAAAAGGGCGTATGCGTTTTTTCCTGAATATATTCAGGAAAAAACGCATACGCCCTTTTTGGCCAAGTGCATCATTGTCGAGTTTCTGACTCTCTTCATATGCTTTCAATGCAATTCCAGTCTACCTCCTGAAATCGGTTTCCTGCAATTCTGCCTTGCTTTCAATGCCTCTTCATAGCCTTACCTCAATATATTTTTTAAAAATAGTTGGCCTTTATAACTCTGCAGGTTTTTGAATTGCAGTGGCCCTTAACTCCATTTTTTAGCTCTTATTTTTGTGGTCTTGCCCCATAACCACAGGATTCCTCGAAGCCCTATTTTTCTTCTGGGGCACCTTGCTGTGCCTTTGGTTAATTCTTCTTACTGATGTGATATTAGAGTGACATGTGCTCATTGAAACCGCTACAGCTAGTTTCTCACTGGTTCCCCCTATTCCCATTCATCCTCTGCACTAACTGCAGACTGTGCGATACCAGAACTTAAAGGCATTGACTCCATGTGGGGATGTTGTTAGTAAAGCGGCTGGAATGTCGATCCGGAGCCCCAGGAGAGGAAAAATGAGGTGCGTTTTAGAAACCTTTCCCGATCATATGGTATACCAGTCGCTGGGTTTCCCAAGCATGGTTTAGCTGTAGGAAGATTCCCTTCAACCTGGAGTGTTGGGACCCTTGGAATGAGTAGCATGAAGTATTGCATTAAACTTTCGGCAGTTGCTCACCAAAGCTCACCAATCCTGTCATCCCCAAGTGTCCAGCCTTATGTCTTATCCAGCTGTGGGTTTATATGTGGTCAATCCAGGTTGCATCACAGCCCCTGAGCGAATTTTGTAAGAATTTTTCTCTCTTTCATTGTTTCAGCGTTTTGTTTTTAAAATTTATTTCTATAATGGGGTTTAGCTCCTTTTCACTGCTGTGTTTGTGCCGCTCTGCACACACTTGATTCCCTTATGGAGATATATCAATACATGGGTTTTAAGATTCTTATTCCTCAGCTATATTTCTCTGCGGTGTATAGGGTGTGTTGAGGCCTGTTCATTGAGCAAGGTGTAGATCTTGTCTAATATCTATTTGGTTTATTGAACGGTATCTGTGCTAATTTCAAACTCTGGTTTTATGCATCACCCCACCTCTCCTTTCCCCTTAAGCTGACATAAGTGTGTTTTCTAAATGTGAGACACTGTTCTGTTCTGTAATTCATTTCTTGTGCAGCCATATTTACCCTCCCTCTATAAGTGATATCTTATGATATGTTTCTTTTTCTGTTTGACTTATTTCAAGTAGTATTATCGGACCTAAATCCACTCTTTATCCTTCTACTAGCCTTATTACATTGATTTCATGGTGAAGAGATATTCCATTGTACATAAGTACCACATCTTCTTTATCCATTGTTCTCTTTCCTGGGATATTTAAGGTGTACTGAAGTTGAGGTTCTTGTAAACAGAGTAGCCCTAAACTGTGGTGTGCTTGTGTCTTGTTGATTTTTAGACTTCCCTAGATATACTCCCATGATTGGAAGTGTCTTATGCTCTGTAGCTCTGTTTTTTAGATGATTTAGGAACCACCATACACTTCTCCAGAGTGGCTCTCGGCAGTTCACACACTGCCCATCAGCGTATAAAGGCTCCCTGTTCTCCATGGCCTGTCCTGCATTTCTGGTTTTTACAATTTTTTAGGATGGCCCTTTTGACCGGGGGGAAGTGAGACTTCTTTGTTATGCACATTTGCATTGCTTGCTTGCTTCGTTGCCCATAAAGTGCGTATGCGTTTTTTCCTGGATATAATCAGGAAAAAACGCATACGCCCTTTTGGGCCAACTGCATCATTGTCGAAATTCTGCCGCTTTTCATGTGCGTTAAAGACGAGTCCAATCTATCTCTTGAAATCTGTTTCTTGCAATTCTGTCTTGCATTCAGATCCTCTTCTTTGCCTTACCTCAACATATTTTTGGACGTTAGTTTTCATTTATAACTCTGCAGGTTTGTGAATTGCAGTGACCCTGAGCTCCATTTTTTAAGTTGCTCTTTTGTGAGCTGGCCTCAAACCCGCAGGATTGCTTCAGGCCCTATTTTGGCTCCGGCGAGGCAGGCTGAGCCTTTCTTTAATTCTTATTCTTAATGGGAAATTAGAGTGATATGTGCCCGTCCAAACCCCTACAACTCTTCTCTCATTGGTTCCCCCTCTTCCCGTTCATCCTCCTCACAATTTGCAAAATGTGTGAAACAGAAGTTTAAATGTGCTGATTCTCCAAGTGGGGAGATTCTAAGTAGCGTGGCTGGAATGGTGAACAGGAGCACCAGGAGAGGATAAATGAGGTGCATTTTAGACACATCTCCCGATCACATGGTGTACAGTCCTCTGGGTTTTCCATGCATGTTTTAGCTGTAGGAAGATCCCTTGAACCTGCAGATTTGGGACCCATTGAATGGGTACCAGGTAGTATTACTTTAAAGGGTGTGCATTTCCTCACCCAACCTCACATTTCTCTTAGCGCAAACAGTTTCCAGCCTTATGTCTCATCCTGCTGTGGGTCTAGATGTGTTCAATCCATGTTGCATCACCGTCCCTGAGGAAAAGTTGTAAGAGGTTTTCTCTGTCTCTCTGTCGTTTATTTTTTTCAATTTATTACTATATTGGTTACAGCTGATTTTCAAAGCTCTGTTTCTTGCTGCTGTACATCCACTTGATTCACGTACAGAGAGACATCAATAAATTCTTTTTCAGATTCTTACCAGTCGTATATATTCTTTTCCGGTGACTTGAGTGTGCTGAGTGCAGTTCTTTTAGCTACCGTGTAGGCCTTGTTGATTATCAGTTTGGTATTTGGAATGGTATCTTTGCTAATTTCAACCTCCTGGATGATGCCTCACCCCTCCCCACCTTTCCCGTTTAGCAGCCTTATGCGTGTTTTCTACATATTTGACTATGTTTTTGTTTTGTAATTTATTTCATGTGTAGCCATTTTGGATTCCACCTTTAAGTGATATCTTATGATATGTGTCTTTTTCTTTTTGAATTCTGTCACTTAGAATGATCATACGTAACTCCTCCGGAGTTGTTACAACTGGCCATATTTCATTGATTTCCAGGCTG
Source organism: Delphinus delphis (assembly GCF_949987515.2). Taxonomy (NCBI): domain Eukaryota; kingdom Metazoa; phylum Chordata; class Mammalia; order Artiodactyla; family Delphinidae; genus Delphinus; species Delphinus delphis. The sequence goes on along the minus strand of NW_027192793.1, from coordinate 329,922 downwards.
AATAATATTCCACTCTACCTAAGTACCACATCTCTATCCATTTTTTCCCTCCAGAGACATTTAAGTTATATCCTAGTCGAGGATCTTTTAAACAGAGAGGGGGTAAACATTGGGGTGCCTGTGTCCTCTCGATTTTTGTTTTTCCCAAGATATACGCCCATGAGTGCAAGTGCCCTATGCTCTGTAGCTCATTTTTTAGATGCTTTAGTAAACACAATACACTTCTCCAGAATGGCCGTTGGCAATATACATTTCCACTATAAGTCTCACAGGGCTCCCTCTACTCGTTGCCCTGTCCTGCATTTCTGTTGTTTACGCTTTATGAGGATGGCTCTTCTGACTGATGCGAAGTGATATCTTTTGTAGTATTGACTTCCAGTGCCCACCTGTTTGGTTGGCTAAAAAAGTGTATGCCCTTTTCTTGAATATATACAGAAAAGAACGCATACACCCTTTTTGGCCAACTGCAATGTTGGCAATGTTCAGCTCCTTTTCTTGTGCTTAATGGCGAGTCCTTTCTACCTCCTCAAATCCCTTTCCTGCCATTCTCCCTTGCTTACAAGTCCTTTTCTCTGACTTTCCTCAAGACATTTTTCAGTGATGGATATTTTCAACTCTGCAGTTTTGTGAATTTTACTGCCCCTGAGTTCCATTGTTCAACTCGTGTTTATGGGAACTGGCCACAAAGCAGCGGGATTTCCTCAAGCCCTATACTGTTTCCATGGGCAACCCTAGCCTTTGGTCAATTCGTCTTCCTGATTGGAAATTAGAGTGACATGTGCCTGTCTGAACACCTAGGACTTGTCTCTCATTGTTCCTCATCCTTCCGCTTCATCCTCTGGACAAATTCCAAACTGTACGCAACAGGATGTTGACAGTGCTGACATCTCCAAGTGGGGAGACTGTTAGTAAAGATGCTGGAGGGGTGAACCCGAGCACCAGGAGATGAGGAGATGAGATGCCTTTTCCAAACTCTTCCCAATCAGACGGTATACCATCCTCTGGGTGTGACAGACATGTTTTAGCAGTAGGAAGAGTCCCATTCATGTAAGGAGAACACCAGGGCTTTTTCAAAATCAGTGTCTCCCCGAAACCCAAACTGGGGAAGTTTTTAAGCTACGGCTACACATATGTTCATTAAGGGCCTTGGGAAGTAGGCAGAGTCCAAACTTTAGATGATTGAAGTCTTCAGGGTCAGAAGCACTCACCACCAGCTTCCCTTAGGCTACACTTTAACTGTCATTGATAGATGATGTCAATAAAAATATCTATTCTTTTTCAGATTATTTCCCCTTATAGGTTATTGCAAAATGTTGAGTGTAGTTCCCTGTGCTATACAGTAGTTCCTTGTTGATGATCTATTTTATACATAGCAGTGTGTATGTGTTCATTCCAAACTGTTAATTTATCCCTCCTCCCACCTTTCCCCTTTGGTAATAATAAATTATAAGATTTTATACTTCTCAGAAATGGGGGAGCTGAAAGAGAGGTATCATTTTCAATGGAAAAGCATTTAAAACAAGATTGAAGGTTTAACCAAGATTATTAGCTGTACATCCTTGGAAAGAAATCACTTCATTTCTCTAATATTGACCTGACAAATAAGACAAACCTTTTCACTGAACTTGCTTATAAAAAGTGATGGAAATATCAAATGGAAGTGTTAAAAACATCTTATTTTACCCGAGCCTTATACACTGTTCTATGTTAACTACAGTTTGGCTCACACATCTGTTCATTGAGGTTACGATAGTCTCAATTTCTGTTACTGATCCTCCAGAGTGGACCCCAACAAGTGTCCCCCTGCCCAGTGTCATTGGGGCCAACAGATCGAGACTGAGTTTGGTTCACAAGCAAAGGAAACTTTATATTTTGATCAGAGAATGGAGAGGTGAGAGCATGCACTACCCCGTGGGCTGTGGGCTGGGCTGCTGTGTAGAGATCCTGTCAGAGTCAGTGGGAGGGAGGGAGGCGGCGGAGCTCTCGAGGGCTGGGTTGGCTGTAGCTCAGGCTCTATATCGTGGAGTCTGCACTGGGCCCCAGGAGCTGAGGTGTCGACCCAGCCATTCTGCACTAGGAAATCTGGTCTGAAGTGCCGGGTGTGGAACCTCTGCATGCGGGACCCTAGGAGCACGTGAAATTAGACAAAGCACAAAGGATAAAAAGGTTAGACTTGACTTTATTGCCCAGATTCTATTTTTATCTCCCAGGGATTTTTAATGGGCTTTGCTGGGGACAAACCCCTCCTCTGTCTTTTGTCCCATTCCTCATTCTTGGAGTGCTGAGGGTGCAGACCCTTCTTCTGTAACTGCTGAGTGCTGAGTTGGGAGCCCTCATACCCTGGGGCGAGGGTCAGAGCTTCTCCCCAGCAGCCTCCCGGTGACGTTGATTGTCCCCAGGACCCCTGCCTCCCTGCTCGTCCACCTGAGCACCAGCATTGGAAGTGTTATAGATTCTAATGACCTTTAAGGGTCCAGGAAAGAGATGTGCAGAGACGCTGTGGGGGCCGGTTTCACCCCGCCCCACATTTGTTCGGCCACCTTAGGCTGACCGTCTCTGCCAGCCTAGATGCTCTGACCAGTAGTCTGCGCTTTCTTCAATTAGGCCCCTGAATTAACGTACAAACAGCACCAGGTGTCAGAGCCCTGCCCGCTCAACTCCCAGACAGTCCAGGGTCAGTGGTGATCAAGGACCATGATGGCTACTGAGTCAACAGCCTTTTGAAGTAAACAGGAGTCCAGCCGGTCTTATTGGCCACCATCATCACGGTGTCTGTAGGCTTTTCTATGGTGACAGTGTGGTATACTGTTCCCCCGCCAAGATTATTAGCTCCCCTCTGGGTGCAGTAAGTCCTGCAAGCAGTAGTCTACTCTTTTGGGACACACTCTTGTTGTTTTATGAGAGAAACTCCAGGTCAAGTGATGTTCACACGAGTCGTCATGGTGCCCTGTTGCCCCCGGTTATCTCTCTGGATGTTGGAGTTGGAGGGCCTCCTCACTCGAGGTCGGTGTGCCCACGGAGCGAACCCTGCAACTTCAGGGCATGGTTGGTGGTTAGGATCACCACGTGGGGTCCTTTTCCCTTAGGAGGGAGGTGGCCTTTTGGGCTGCTGATTTCCAGGTTTTTAGATACCGCCAGTATCTTGGCCAGATGTGGCAGTGGGCCAAGCCCCTTAGTGACCGTAGTTTATCCTACCTGGATGGCATTCTTGCATTGTTCCATTTCAAGTGGTCCCAGTTTTTGCACTAATTCTCCAATGGCGATTCACCTTTCACCGGGAATGTAAAGGTCAAAGGGTTTAGCTAAATTAGGGAGTTCCAGGGCAAGGGTCTGAATTGACTGCTCTTTCCATTCTTGAAAGGCCACTTCTGGATTCTATTCAAAAGGATCATCATCTTTTCCTTTCAGTGTTTCATATAGAGGCCCAGCTAGTAGACTGTAGTTAGGGATCCAGAAGCAGCAAACCCTGGCCTCCCCAGGAACCCCTAAGCTGTCTTCTAGTTTTAGAAAGGGGTAAGGCTGAAAATGGTTTCTTCCCTTTCCTGGGATGGGCTTCTCTGACCTTCTGTGAGAATGAAGCCCAGGCAGGTCACTGCAGTCTGTGATATTTGAGCTTTTTCTTGGACAACTTCTATCCTTTATTGGCTTGGTAGTTCAGAGGCCTCCTTAGTAGGGCTGGTGATCAGAATGTCGTCTGCATATTGAAGGAGGGTTTCCTTTTCCAGAGGTAGAACTTTTAGGTCTTTAGCTAAGCTTTCCCCAAAGATGGTGTGGGAATTTTTGCACCCTTGGGGCCAGACGGCCCGGAAGTATTGTTTTAGTTGTTTGTTGAGTCCTGCCACTCACAAGCCAAAATTTCTTGTGACTCTGGGACTAATGGAATACAAAAGAAGGCATCATTGAAGACTAATACAGAATACCATGTCCTGGTGGTTGGTAGAATGACCAGCAGGGTGTAGGAATTAGGAGCAACTGGAGGTATATCCTCGGTGGCTTCACTGACTGTCCTGACATCCTTTACCAGGTCCCCAGCAGCCCATGGGGCTCTCGTGGTCAGACCAATCCCAGAATATGGAGCTCACCTGGGCAGGTACCCCACCCCCACCCCAGCCCACGGGGCTCTCGTGGTCAGGCCCCTCCCAGGATACAGAGCTACCCTTGCAGGTACCGTGGCAGGGCTGGGCACACAGGAACCGTGCACATAGCCCTCATTGCAGAGCACCCCCAGCTCACCTGTCGCTCAGAGCTGACACAGAGCACCTCAGAGCAGGACTTGAACTAACAAACAGCAGCTGCGACAGGTCTGTGACCCTGGGCATCACTCCGTGAGGCCTCCCTCCACCTGGTCTTCCAGAGACTTCCACTGCACCCGGGGCACCAGGCCTCTGTCTCCAACCACCACCCACCCCTCCTCTCCCTGACTCCTGGGTTCCTCTCATTAGGAGAGGGTTTTCTTGAAGTTGTCTCCCACTCATGGGCCAGATAAAATGATTAGAAAACAAGCCAAAGCTGCAGCCCCTTGTCTATCCTGACTCTCAGGAGCCCACACCTGTTCCTTGGACCTGGCCGGTTCAGCAAGTTCCATTTTCTGCAACTGTGAGCCCCTGAGGGGTGATGATTGGCTGACCTGGGCAGCCTTACCGTGCCGGCCAGCCCTCCCCAGGTGTGCCTGGGTTGAGATCAATATAAATACCACTCCAGGCAGCAAGAGCCCCTGCAGCCGTGCCTGACGCCATTTTCTCTGCCCTGTCAGCAGTCTCGGGGCTGGGCTGGTGGGAGGGAGTGAGAGGCCACGGCTTTGTGGGTGGCCCAGTGTGAGTGGGGCTCTGCTGGACTTTCTGCAGCAGTTGCCAGGCTGCCACCTGCTAAAGAAGAGGATGTGTCACCCATACCTGCTGCTGGAATTTCTCCCTGGGCAGAGGTGAGGAAGGAAAAAAGCAGTGGGGGCAGGGACAGGACGGGTATCTCAGGCAGGGAAATGGAAATCTTCCAGAAGAGCACCCAGGGCCAGGACCATCCTGGCTGGCCTGCAGGCACCAAGTCGGCCGGCATGCTGTCACTCGTGTGGCTCTATGGCCCTTCCTCTAGGCTTTCAAGTCCTTGTATATATTCAGGTGTTTTACCTGGGACGGGTGGGAATAGTTCAGCAGCAACTGGCCTGGGGCTCAGCTCACGTTTACTCACAGATGCCTCGGCACGGTGCCCCAGCTTTGCAATGAGGACGCTTGTTGCGTGGGGGCTGCTGGCTGAATGGGAGACGATTCCCCACCACTGACCAACTTCAGAATTGTTTACAACTGGAGCAAGTGCCCTGATACGGTTTTCCTCTGTGTAACTGGTGGGTTCTGTGTTTTTTTTCTCTTTTTCGTTTTTGGTTCAAGGTAGATTTTATTCCTCTTTTTTGTATTTACAGATATAAGCATGGAAATAATTTATTCATATAAATACATGTATGTGCAGGGAATAATTGTTTTTTCTGTTTTATTTTTTAAATTTTATTTCTTTTTAATTTTGAATTTTATTTTATATTTTTATACAGCAGGTTCTTATTGGTTATCTATTTTATACATATAAATGTATACATGCCAATCCCAGTCTCTCAACTCCTCCCACCACCACCCCCCAACAGCTTTCCCCCCTTGTTGTCCATACGTTTGTTGTCTACATCTGTTGCTCTATTTATGCCTTGCAAAATGGTTAATCTGTACAGTTTTTCTAGGTTCCACATATATGCATGAATATACAGGATTTGTTTTTCTCTTTCTGACTTACTTCACTCTGTATGACAGTCTCTAGATCCATCGACGTCTCTACAAATGACCCAATTTCATTCCTTTTCATGGCTTAGTAATATTCCATTTTATATATGTACCACAGCTTTATGCATTCGTCTGTCTGTGGGCATTTAGGTTGCTTCCATTACCTCGATATTGTAAATAGTGATGCAATGAACATTGCGGTGAATGACTCTTTTTGATTTATGGTTTTGTCTGGGTATATGTCCAGTACTGGGATTGCTGTATCATATGGTAATTCTATTGTTAGTTTCTTAAGAAATTCCATATTGTTCTCCATAATGACTGTATCAATTTATATTCCCAACAATAGTGGAAGAGGGTTCCTTTTCTCCACACCCTTTCCAGCATTTTTTGTTTGTAGATTTTCAATGATGCCTATTCTACCAGGTGTGAGGTGATACCTCATTGTTGAATCCATTTCGTTGAGCAAGGGGTAGCTCTTGTCTATTACATATTTGGCTTATGGAACGGTATCTGTGCTAATTTCAAACTCTGCTTTTATGCAGCACCCCAACTCACCTTCCCCCTTAAGCAGGCATAAGTTGGTTTTCTAAACTTGAGACCCTGTTCTGTTTTGTAATTCAGTCCATGTGTAGCCAAGTTCACATTCCGTGTATTAGTGATACCTTATGATGTTTCTCTTTCTGTGTGACTTATTTCACTTAGAATCATCGTGCCTCAATCCACTCATTATGCTGGTACGGGCCTGGTGACATAGATTTCATTGCTGAGTGGTATTCTGTTGTACATAAGTACCGCAACTTCTTTATCCATTATTTGCTCTCTGGGATATTTAACTTGTGCCGTAGAAGAGATTTCTGTAAAAAGAGCCGTCCCAAATTTTGGGGTTGCTGTGTCTTTTTGATATTAATTTCCCTAAGCTATAGGACCATAAGTGGAAGTGCCCTAGGCTCTGTTGCTTTGTTTTTTAGATGTTTCAGGAAACACCATACACTTCTCCCGAGTGTCTGTTGGCAATTTACATCCCGCCCATCAGCATAACAAGGCTCCCAGTTCTCCATGGCCTGTCCTGCCTTTCTGGGTTTTACACTTTTTTCAGATGGCCCTTTTGACCGGGGGGAAGTGAGACTTCATTGTAGTGCAGATTTCCTTTGCAAGCTTGCTTGGTTGGCCAAAAAGGGCGTATGCGTTTTTTCCTGAATATATTCAGGAAAAAACGCATACGCCCTTTTGGCAAAGTGCATCATTGTGGACGATCTGCCTCTTTTCCTATGCTTTCAATGCAATTCCAGTCTACCTCCTGAAATCGGTATCCTGCAATTCTGCCCCGCTTTCAAGTCCTCTTGGCAGCCTTACTTCAGTCTATTTTTGGACGATAGCTGTCATTTATAACTCTGCAGGTTTGTGAATTACAGAGCCCCTGAGCTCCTTTCTTCAACTCGCATTCTTGTGAGCTGGCCGCAACACCGCAGGATGGCTTCAGGCCCTAATCTGGTTCCGGCACGGCACGCTGAGCCTTTGGTTATTTCCTCTTCCGGGTGGGAAATTAGAGTTAAATTTGCCCGTCCAGAAACCTCCAGCTAGTCTCTCATTGGTTCTCCCTATTCCTGTTCATCTTCCGCAGAAATTGCAAACTGGGCCAAACAGGAGGTTAAAGGCACTGACTGTCCAAGTCGGGAGAGTGTTAGTAAAGTGTCTGGAATGTTGCACCCGAGTACCAGGGTATGAAAACTGAGACATATTTGAACACGTCTCCCGTTCACACGGTTGATCATACTCTGGGTTCCACATGCATGTTTTAGCTGAAGGAAGAATACCTTACCGTGGAGAGTTGAGACCCGTGGAATGGGTACCATGCAATATGACTTCAAAGGGTCTTCATTTGCTCACCGAACCTCTCCAATCCTATCACTTCTGCATTGATGCCCCAGTACACACGCTTGATTCTCTTTCGGAGACATAGCAATCCCTAGGTTTTAAGATACTTACTAGTCAGGTACATTCTTAGGCGTTTAATATGGGGTGTTGAGTCCATTTCGTTGAGCAAGGAGTAGCTCTTGTCTGTTCCATATTTGACTTAAGGAACTTTATCTGTGCTCATTTCAATCTCTGGTTTTATGCAGCACCCCAACTCACCTTTCCCCTTAAGCAAGCATAAGTTGGTTTTCTAAATTTGAGACCCTGTTCTGTTTTGGAATTCAGTTCCTGTGTAGCCAAGTTTACATTCCGTGTATTAGTGATATCTTTTGATGTTTCTTTTTCTGTGTGACTTATTTCAGTTAGAATCATCGTACCTGAATCCACTCATTATGCTGCTATGGGCCTGATGACATAGATTTCATTGCTGAGTGATATTGCATTGTACATGAGTACCACAACTTCTTTATCCATTTTTCACTTTCTGTGATATTTAACTTGTACGGTAAACGAGGTTCTTGTAAACAGAGGCGTCCCAAACTTTGTGGTGGCTGTGTCTTTTTGATTTTAATTTCCCTAAGCTATAGGACCATAAGTGGAAGTGCCCTAGGCTCCGTTGCTTTGTTTTTTAGATGTTTCAGGAAACAGCATACACTTCTCCGGAGTGTCTGTTGGCAATTTACATCCCGCCCATCAGCATAATAAGGCTCCCAGTTCTCCATGGCCTGTCCTGCCTTTCTGGATTTTACACTTTTTTCAGATGGCCCTTTTGACCGGGGGGGGGAAGTAAGACTTCATTGTAGTGCAGATTTCCTTTGCAAGCTTGCTTGGTTGGCCAAAAAGGGCGTATGCGTTTTTTCCTGAATATATTCAGGAAAAAATGCATACGCCCTTTTTGGCCAAGTGCATCATTGTGGACGTTCTGCCTGTTTTCCTATGCTTTCAATGCAATTCCAGTCTACCTCCTGAAATCGGTTTCCTGCAATTCTGCCCCGCTTTCAAGTCCTCTTGGCAGCCTTACTTCAGTCTATTTTTGGACGATAGCTGTCATTTATAACTCTGCAGGTTTGTGAATTACAGTGCCCCTGATCTCCTTTCTTCAACTCGCTTTCTTGTGAGCTGGCTGCAACACCGCAGGATGGCTTCAGGCCCTAATCTGGTTCTGGCACGGCACGCTGAGCCTTTGGTGAATTCCTCATCCTGGTGGGAAATTAGAGTTAAATTTGCGCGTCCAGACACCTCCCGCTTGTCTCTCATTGGATCTCCCTATTCCTGTACATCTTCCGCAGAAATTGCAAACTGGGCCAAACAGGAGGTTAAAGGCACTGACTCTCCAAGTGGGGCGAGTGTTAGTAAAGCATCTGGAATGTTGCACTGAAGTACCAGGGTACGAAAACTGAGACATATTTGAACACGTCTCCCGATCACACGGTTGATCATACTCTGGGTTCCACATGCATGTTTTAGCTGAAGAAAGAATACCTTAAACCTGGAGAGTTGAGACCCGTGGAATGGGTACCATGCAATATGACTTCAAAGGGTCTTCATTTGCTCACCGAATCTCTCCAATCCTATCACTGCTGCGTTTATGACCTTGTACACATGCTTGATTCTCTTTCGGAGACATAGCAATCCATAGGTTTTAAGATACTTACTTGTCAGGTACATTCTTAGGCGTTTAATATGCGGTGTTGAGTCCATTTCGTTGAGCAAGGAGTAGCTCTTGTCTATTCCATATTTGGCTTAAGGAACTTTATCTGTGCTCATTTCAATCTCTGGTTTTATGCAGCACCCCAACTCACCTTTACCCTTAAGCAAGCATAAGTTGGTTTTCTAAATTTGAGACCCTGTTCTGTTCTGTAATTCAGTTCCTGTGTAGCCAAGTTTCCATTCCGTGTATTACTGATATCTTATGATGTTTCTTTTTCTGTGTGACTTATTTCATTTAGAATCATCGTACCTGAATCCACTCATTGTGCTGCTAAGGGCCTGATGACACAGATTTCATTGCTGAGTGATATTGCTTTGTAAGTAAATACCACAACTTCTTTATCCATTTTTCACTTTCTGTGATGTTGAACTTGTACTGTAAACGAGGTTCTTGTAAACAGAGCCGTTCCAAACTTTGGGGTGGCTGTGTCTTTTTGATTTTAATTTCCCTAAGCTATAGGACCATAAGTGGAAGTGCCCTAGGCTCTGTTGCTTTGTTTTTTAGATGTTTCAGGAAACACCATACACTTCTCCCAAGTGTTTGTTGGCAATTTACATCCCGCCCATCAGCATAACAAGGCTCCCAGTTCTCCGTGGCCTGTCCGGCCTTTCTGGATTTTACACTTTTTTCAGATGGCCCTTTTGACCGGGGGGAAGTGAGACTTCATTATAGTGCAGATTTCCTTTGCAAGCTTGCTTGGTTGGCCAAAAAGGGCGTATGCGTTTTTTCCTGAATATATTCAGGAAAAAACGCATACGCCCTTTTTGGCCAAGTGCATCATTGTGGACGTTCTGCCTCTTTTCCTATGCTTTCAATGCAATTCCAGTCTACCTCCTGAAATCGGTTTCCTGCAATTCTGCCCCGCTTTCAAGTCCTCTTGGCAGCCTTACTTCAGTCTATTTTTGGACGATAGATGTCATTTATAACTCTGCAGGTTTGTGAATTACAGTGCCCCTGAGCTCCTTTCTTCAACTCGTTTTCTTGTGACCTGGCCGCAAAACCGCAGGATGGCTTCAGGCCCTAATCTGGTTCCGGCCCGGCATGCTGAGCCTTTGGTTAATTCCTCTTCCTGGTGGGAAATGAGAGTTAAATTTGCCCGTCCAGACACCTCCAGCTAGCCTCTCATTGGTTCTCACTATTCCTGTTCATCTTCCGCAGAAATTGCAAACTGGGCCAACAGGAGGTTAAAGGGACTGACTCTCCAAGTCGGGAGAGTGTTAGTAAAGCGTGTGGAATGTTGCACCCGAGTACCAGGGGGGGAAAACTGAGACATATTTGAACACGTCTCCCGTTCACATGGTTGATCATACTCTGGGTTCCACATGCATGTTTTAGCTGAAGGAAGAATACCTAAAACCTGGGTATTTGAAACCCGTGTAATGGGTACCATGCAATATGACTTCAAAGGGTCTTCATTTGCTCACGAACCTCTCCAATCCTATCACTGCTGCGTTTATGCCCCTGTACACATGCTTGATTCTCTTTCGGAGACATAGCAATCCATAGGTTTTAAGATACTTACTAGTCAGGTACATTCTTAGGCGTTTAATATGGGGTGTTGAGTCCATTTCGTTGAGCAAGGAGTAGCTCTTTTCTATTCCATATTTGGCTTAAGGAAATTTATCTGTGCTCATTTCAATCTCTGGTTTTATGCAGCACCCCAACTCACCTTTCCCCTTAAGCAAGCATAAGTTGGTTTTCTAAATTTGAGACCCTGTTCTGTTCTGTAATTCAGTTCCTGTGTAGCCAAGTTTACATTCCGTGTATTACTGATATCTTATGATGTTTCTTTTTCTGTGTGACTTATTTCAGTTAGAATCATCATACCTGAATCCACTCATTGTGCTGCTAAGGGTCTGTTGACACAGATTTCATTGCTGAGTGATATTGCTTTGTAAGTAAATACCACAACTTCTTTATCCATTTTTCACTTTCTGCGATGTTGAACTTGTACTGTAAACGAGGTTCTTGTAAACAGAGCCGTTCCAAACTTTGGCGTGGCTGTGTCTTTTTGATTTTAATTTCCCTAAGCTATAGGACCATAAGTGGAAGTGCCCTAGGTTCTGTTGCTTTGTTTTTTAGATGTTTCAGGAAACACCATACACTTCTCCCGAGTGGTTGTTGGCAATTTACATCCCGCCCATCAGCATAACAAGGCTCCCAGTTCTCCATGGCCTGTCCTGCCTTTCTGGATTTTACACTTTTTTCAGATGGCCGTTTTGACCGGGGGGAAGTGAGACTTCATTGTAGTGCAGATTTCCTTTGCAAGCTTGCTTGGTTGGCCAAAAAGGGCGTATGCGTTTTTTCCTGAATATATTCAGGAAAAAACGCATACACCCTATTTGGCCAAGTGCATCATTGTGGACGTTCTGCCTCTTTTCCTATGCTTTCAATGCAATTCCAGTCTACCTCCTGAAATCGGTTTCCTGCAATTCTGCCCCGCTTTCAAGTCCTCTTGGCAGCCTTACTTCAGTCTATTTTTGGACGATAGCTGTCATTTATAACTCTGCAGGTTTGTGAATTACAGTGTCCCTGAGCTCCTTTCTTCAACTCGCTTTCTTGTGACCTGGCCGCAACACCGCAGGATGGCTTCAGGCCCTAATCTTGTTCCGGCCCGGCATGCTGAGCCTTTGGTTAATTCCTCTTCCTGGTGGGAAATGAGAGTTAAATTTGCCCGTCCAGACACCTCCAGCTAGCCTCTCATTGGTTCTCGCTATTCCTGTTCATCTTCCGCAGAAATTGCAAACTGGGCCAACAGGAGGTTAAAGGGACTGACTCTCCAAGTCGGGAGAGTGTTAGTAAAGTGTCTGGAATGTTGCACCCGAGTACCAGGGTACGAAAACTGAGACATATTTGAACACGTCTCCCGTTCACATGATTGATCATACTCTGGGTTCCACATGCATGTTTTAGCTGAAGGAAGAATACCTAAAACCTGGGTAGTTGAAACCCGTGTAATGGGTACCATGCAGTATGAATTCAAAGGGTCTTCATTTGCTCACGAACCTCTCCAATCCTATCACTGCTGCGTTTATGCCCCTGTACACATGCTTGATTCTCTTTTGGAGACATAGCAATCCATAGGTTTTAAGATACTTACTAGTCAGGTACATTCTTAGGCGTTTAATATGCGGTGTTGAGTCCATTTCGTTGAGCAAGGAGTAGCTCTTGTCTATTCCATATTTGGCTTAAGGAACTTTATCTGTGCTCATTTCAATCTCTGGTTTTATGCAGCACCCCAACTCACCTTTACCCTTAAGCAAGCATAAGTTGGTTTTCTAAATTTGAGACCCTGTTCTGTTCTGTAATTCAGTTCCTGTGTAGCCAAGTTTACATTCCGTGTATTACTGATATCTTATGATGTTTCTTTTTCTGTGTGACATATTTCAGTTAGAATCATCATACCTGAATCCACTCATTGTGCTGCTAAGGGCCTGTTGACACAGATTTCATTGCTGAGTGATATTGCTTTGTAAGTAAATACCACAACTTCTTTATCCATTTTTCACTTTCTGCGATGTTGAACTTGTACTGTAAACGAGGTTCTTGTAAACAGAGCCGTTCCAAACTTTGGCGTGGCTGTGTCTTTTTGATTTTAATTTCCCTAAGCTATAGGACCATAAGTGGAAGTGCCCTAGGTTCTGTTGCTTTGTTTTTTAGATGTTTCAGGAAACACCATACACTTCTCCCGAGTGGTTGTTGGCAATTTACATCCCGCCCATCAGCATAACAAGGCTCCCAGTTCTCCATGGCCTGTCCTGCCTTTCTGGATTTTACACTTTTTTCAGATGGCCCTTTTGACCGGGGGGAAGTGAGACTTCATTGTAGTGCAGATTTCCTTTGCAAGCTTGCTTGGTTGGCCAAAAAGGGCGTATGCGTTTTTTCCTGAATATATTCAGGAAAAAACGCATACGCCCTTTTTGGCCAAGTGCATCATTGTGGACGTTCTGCCTCTTTTCCTATGCTTTCAATGCAATTCCAGTCTACCTCCTGAAATCGGTTTCCTGCAATTCTGCCCCGCTTTCAAGTCCTCTTGGCAGCCTTACTTCAGTCTATTTTTGGACGATAGCTGTCATTTATAACTCTGTAGGTTTGTGAATTACAGTGCCCCTGAGCTCCTTTCTTCAACTCGCTTTCTTTTGAGCTGGCCGCAACACCGCAGGATGGCTTCAGGCCCTAATCTGGTTCCGGCCCGGCATGCTGAGCCTTTGGTTAATTCCTCTTCCTGGTGGGAAATGAGAGTTAAATTTGCCCGTCCAGACACCTCCAGCTAGCCTCTCATTGGTTCTCGCTATTCCTGTTCATCTTCCGCAGAAATTGCAAACTGGGCCAACAGGAGGTTAAAGGGACTGACTCTCCAAGTCGGGAGAGTGTTAGTAAAGCGTCTGGAATGTTGCACCCGAGTACCAGGGGAGGAAAACTGAGACATATTTGAACACGTCTCCCGTTCACATGGTTGATCATACTTGGGTTCCACATGCATGTTTTAGCTGAAGGAAGAATACCTTAAACCTGGAGAGTTGAGACGCGTGTAATGGGTACCATGCAATATGACTTCAAAGGGTCTTCATTTGCTCACCGAACCTCTCCAATCCTATCACTGCTGCGTTTATGCCCCTGTACACATGCTTGATTCTCTTTCAGAGACATAGCAATCCATAGGTTTTAAGATACTTACTAGTCAGGTACATTCTTAGGCGTTTAATATGCGGTGTTGAGTCCATTTCGTTGAGCAAGGAGTAGCTCTTGTCTATTCCATATTTGGCTTAAGGAACTTTATCTGTGCTCATTTCAATCTCTGGTTTTATGCAGCACCCCAACTCACCTTTACCCTTAAGCAAGCATAAGTTGGTTTTCTAAATTTGAGACCCTGTTCTGTTCTGTAATTCAGTTCCTGTGTAGCCAAGTTTCCATTCCGTGTATTACTGATATCTTATGATGTTTCTTTTTCTGTGTGACTTATTTCAGTTAGAATCATCATACCTGAATCCACTCATTGTGCTGCTAAGGGCCTGATGACACAGATTTCATTGCTGAGTGATATTGCTTTGTAAGTAAATACCACAACTTCTTTATCCATTTTTCACTTTCTGCGATGTTGAACTTGTTCTGTAAACGAGATTCTTGTAAACAGAGGCGTCCCAAACTTTGGGGTGGCTGTGTCTTTTTGATTTTAATTTCCCTAAGCTATAGGACCATAAGTGGCAGTGCCCTAGGCTCTGTTGCTTTGTTTTTTAGATGTTTCAGGAAACACCATACACTTCTCCCAAGTGTCTGTTGGCAATTTACATCCCGCCCATCAGCATAACAAGGCTCCCAGTTCTCCATGGCCTGTCCTGCCTTTCTGGATTTTACACTTTTTTCAGATGGCCCTTTTGACCGGGGGGAAGTGAGACTTCATTGTAGTGCAGATTTCCTTTGCAAGCTTGCTTGGTTGGCCAAAAAGGGCGTATGCGTTTTTTCCTGAATATATTCAGGAAAAAACGCATACGCCCTTTTTGGCCAAGTGCATCATTGTGGATGTTCTGCCTCTTTTCCTATGCTTTCAATGCAATTCCAGTCTACCTCCTGAAATCGGTTTCCTGCAATTCTGCCCCGCTTTCAAGTCCTCTTGGCAGCCTTACTTCAGTCTATTTTTGGACGATAGCTGTCATTTATAACTCTGCAGGTTTGTGAATTACAGTGCCCCTGAGCTCCTTTCTTCAACTCGCTTTCTTTTGAGCTGGCCGCAACACCGCAGGATGGCTTCAGGCCCTAATCTGGTTCCGGCACGGCACGCTGAGCCTTTGGTTAATTCCTCTTCCTGGTGGGAAATGAGAGTTAAATTTGCCCGTCCAGACACCTCCAGCTAGCCTCTCATTGGTTCTCGCTATTCCTGTTCATCTTCCGCAGAAATTGCAAACTGGGCCAAACAGGAGGTTAAAGGCGCTGACTCTCCAAGTGGGGAGAGTGTTAGTAAAGCGTCTGGAATGTTGCACCCGAGTACCAGGGGAGGAAAACTGAGACATATTTGAACTCGTCTCCCGATCACATGGTTGAACATACTCTGGGTTCCACATGCATGTTTTAGCTGAAGGAAGAATACCTAAAACCTGGGTAGTTGAAACCCGTGCAATGGGTACCATGCAATATGACTTCAAAGGGTCTTCATTTGCTCACCGAACCTCTCCAATCCTATCACTGCTGCGTTTATGCCCCTGTACACATGCTTGATTCTCTTTCGGAGACATAGCAATCTATAGGTTTTAAGATACTTACTAGTCAGGTACATTCTTAGGCGTTTAATATGCGGTGTTGAGTCCATTTCGTTGAGCAAGGCGTAGCTCTTGTCTATTCCATATTTGGCTTAAGGAACTTTATCTGTGCTTATTTCAATCTCTGGTTTTATGCAGCACCCCAACTCACCTTTAGCCTTAAGCAAGCATTAGTTGGTTTTCTAAATTTGAGACCCTGTTCTGTTCTGTAATTCAGTTCCTGTGTAGCCAAGTTTCCATTCCGTGTATTACTGATATCTTATGATGTTTCTTATTCTGTGTGACTTATTTCAGTTAGAATCATCATACCTGAATCCACTCATTGTGCTGCTAAGGGCCTGATGACACAGATTTCATTGCTGAGTGATATTGCTTTGTAAGTAAATACCACAACTTCTTTATCCATTTTTCACTTTCTGCGATGTTGAACTTGTACTGTAAACGAGGTTCTTGTAAACAGAGCCGTTCCAAACTTTGGGGTGGCTGTGTCTTTTTTATTTTAATTTCCCTAAGCTATAGGACCATAAGTGGAAGTGCCCTAGGTTCTGTTGCTTTGTTTTTTAGATGTTTCAGGAAACACCATACACTTCTCCCGAGTGGTTGTTGGCAATTTACATCCCGCCCATCAGCATAACAAGGCTCCCAGTTCTCCATGGCCTGTCCTGCCTTTCTGGATTTTACACTTTTTTCAGATGGCCCTTTTGACCGGTGGGAAGTGAGACTTCATTGTAGTGCAGATTTCCTTTGCAAGCTTGCTTGGTTGGCCATAAAGGGCGTATGCGTTTTTTCCTGAATATATTCAGGAAAAAACGCATACGCCCTTTTTGGCCAAGTGCATCATTGTGGACGTTCTGCCTCTTTTCCTATGCTTTCAATGCAATTCCAGTCTACCTCCTGAAATAGGTTTCCTGCAATTCTGCACCGCTTTCAAGTCCTCTTGGCAACCTTACTTCAGTATATTTTTGGACGACAGCTGTCATTTATAACTCTGCAGGTTTGTGAATTACAGTGCCCCTGAGCTCCTTTCTTCAACTCGCTTTCTTGTGAGCTGGCCGCAACACCGCAGGATGGCTTCAGGCCCTAATCTGGTTCCGGCACGGCACGCTGAGCCTTTGGTTAATTCCTCTTCCTGGTGGGAAATGAGAGTTAAATTTGCCCGTCCAGACACCTCCAGCTAACCTCTCATTGGTTCTCGCTATTCCTGTTCATCTTCCGCAGAAATTGCAAACTGGGCCAAACAGGAGGTTAAAGGCGCTGACTCTCCAAGTGGGGAGAGTGTTAGTAAAGCGTCTGGAATGTTGCACCCGAGTACCAGGGGAGGAAAACTGAGACATATTTGAACACGTCTCCCGTTCACATGGTTGATCATACTTGGGTTCCACATGCATGTTTTAGCTGAAGGAAGAATACCTTAAACCTGGAGAGTTGAGACCCGTGGAATGGGTACCATGCAATATGACTTCAAAGGGTCTTCATTTGCTCACGAACCTCTCCAATCCTATCACTGCTGCGTTTATGTCCCTGTACACATGCTTGATTCTCTTTTGGAGACATAGCAATCCATAGGTTTTACGATACTTACTAGTCAGGTACATTCTTAGGCGTTTAATATGCGCTGTTGAGTCCATTTCGTTGAGCAAGGAGTAGCTCTTGTCTATTCCATATTTGACTTAAGGAACTTTATCTGTGCTCATTTCAATCTCTGGTATTATGCAGCACCCCAACTCACCTTTACCCTTAAGCAAGCATAAGTTGGTTTTCTAAATTTGAGACCCTGTTCTGTTCTGTAATTCAGTTCCTGTGTAGCCAAGTTTACATTCCGTGTATTACTGATATCTTATGATGTTTCTTTTTCTGTGTGACTTATTTCAGTTAGAATCATCATACCTGAATCCACTCATTGTGATGCTAAGGGCCTGATGACATAGATTTCATTGCTGAGTGATATTGCTTTGTAAGTAAATACCACAACTTCTTTATCCATTTTTCACTTTCTGCGATGTTGAACTTGTACTGTAAACGAGGTTCTTGTAAACAGAGGCGTCCCAAACTTTAGGGTGGCTGTGTCTTTTTGATTTTAATTTCCCTAAGCTATAGGACCATAAGTGGAAGTGCCCTAGGTTCTGTTGCTTTGTTTTCTAGATGTTTCAGGAAACACCATACAATTCTCCCGAGTGGTTGTTGGCAATTTACATCCCGCCCATCAGCATAACAAGGCTCCCAGTTTTCCATGGCCTGTCCTGCCTTTCTGGATTTTACACTTTTTTCAGATGGCCCTTTTGACCGGGGGGAAGTGAGACTTCATTGTAGTGCAGATTTCCTTTGCAAGCTTGCTTGGTTGGCCAAAAAGGGCGTATGCGTTTTTTCCTGAATATATTCAGGAAAAAACGCATACGCCCTTTTTGGCCAAGTGCATCATTGTGGACGTTCTGCCTCTTTTCCTATGCTTTCAATGCAATTCCAGTCTACCTCCTGAAATAGGTTTCCTGCAATTCTGCCCCGCTTTCAAGTCCTCTTGGCAGCCTTACTTCAGTATATTTTTGGACGACAGCTGTCATTTATAACTCTGCAGGTTTGTGAATTACAGTGCCCCTGAGCTCCTTTCTTCAACTCGCTTTCTTGTGAGCTGGCCGCAACACCGCAGGATGGCTTCAGGCCCTAATCTGGTTCCGGCACGGCACGCTGAGCCTTTGGTTAATTCCTCTTCCTGGTGGGAAATGAGAGTTAAATTTGCCCGTCCAGACACCTCCAGCTAACCTCTCATTGGTTCTCGCTATTCCTGTTCATCTTCCGCAGAAATTGCAAACTGGGCCAAACAGGAGGTTAAAGGCGCTGACTCTCCAAGTGGGGAGAGTGTTAGTAAAGCGTCTGGAATGTTGCACCCGAGTACCAGGGGAGGAAAACTGAGACATATTTGAACACGTCTCCCGTTCACATGGTTGATCATACTTGGGTTCCACATGCATGTTTTAGCTGAAGGAAGAATACCTTAAACCTGGAGAGTTGAGACCCGTGGAATGGGTACCATGCAATATGACTTCAAAGGGTCTTCATTTGCTCACGAACCTCTCCAATCCTATCACTGCTGCGTTTATGCCCCTGTACACATGCTTGATTCTCTTTTGGAGACATAGCAATCCATAGGTTTTACGATACTTACTAGTCAGGTACATTCTTAGGCGTTTAATATGCGCTGTTGAGTCCATTTCGTTGAGCAAGGAGTAGCTCTTGTCTATTCCATATTTGACTTAAGGAACTTTATCTGTGCTCATTTCAATCTCTGGTATTATGCAGCACCCCAACTCACCTTTACCCTTAAGCAAGCATAAGTTGGTTTTCTAAATTTGAGACCCTGTTCTGTTCTGTAATTCAGTTCCTGTGTAGCCAAGTTTACATTCCGTGTATTACTGATATCTTATGATGTTTCTTTTTCTGTGTGACTTATTTCAGTTAGAATCATCATACCTGAATCCACTCATTGTGATGCTAAGGGCCTGATGACATAGATTTCATTGCTGAGTGATATTGCTTTGTAAGTAAATACCACAACTTCTTTATCCATTTTTCACTTTCTGCGATGTTGAACTTGTACTGTAAACGAGGTTCTTGTAAACAGAGGCGTCCCAAACTTTAGGGTGGCTGTGTCTTTTTGATTTTAATTTCCCTAAGCTATAGGACCATAAGTGGAAGTGCCCTAGGCTCTGTTGCTTTGTTTTTTAGATGTTTCAGGAAACACCATACACTTCTCCAGAGTGGCTGTTGGCAATTTACATCCCGCCCATCAGCATAACAAGGCTCCCAGTTCTCCATGGCCTGTCCTGCCTTTCTGGATTTTACACTTTTTTCAGATGGCCCTTTTGACCGGGGGGAAGTGAGACTTCATTGTAGTGCAGATTTCCTTTGCAAGCTTGCTTGGTTGGCCAAAAAGGGCGTATGCGTTTTTTCCTGAATATATTCAGGAAAAAACGCATACGCCCTTTTTGGCCAAGTGCATCATTGTGGACGTTCTGCCTCTTTTCCTATGCTTTCAATGCAATTCCAGTCTACCTCCTGAAATCGATTTCCTGCAATTCTGCCCCGCTTTCAAGTCCTCTTGGCAGCCTTACTTCAGTATATTTTTGGACAATAGCTGTCATTTATAACTCTGCAGGTTTGTGAATTACAGTGCCCCTGAGCTCCTTTCTTCAACTCGCTTTCTTTTGAGCTGGCCGCAACACCGCAGGATGGCTTCAGGCCCTAATCTGGTTCCAGCACGGCACGCTGAGCCTTTGGTTAATTCCTCTTCCTGGTGGGAAATGATAGTTAAATTTGCCGGTCCAGACACCTCTAGCTAGCCTCTCATTGGTTCTCGCTATTCCTGTTCATCTTCCGCAGAAACTGCAAACTGGGCCAAACAGGAGGTTAAAGGCGGTGACTCTCCAAGTGGGGAGAGTGTTAGTAAAGCGTCTGGAATGTTGCACCCGAGTACCAGGGGAGGAAAACTGAGACATATTTGAACACGTCTCCCGTTCACATGGTTGATCATACTTGGGTTCCACATGCATGTTTTAGCTGAAGGAAGAATACCTTAAACCTGGAGAGTTGAGACGCGTGTAATGGGTACCATGCAATATGACTTCAAAGGGTCTTCATTTGCTCACCGAACCTCTCCAATCCTATCACTGCTGCGTTTATGCCCCTGTACACATGCTTGATTCTCTTTCAGAGACATAGCAATCCATAGGTTTTAAGATACTTACTAGTCAGGTACATTCTTAGGCGTTTAATATGCGGTGTTGAGTCCATTTCGTTGAGCAAGGCGTAGCTCTTGTCTATTCCATATTTGGCTTAAGGAACTTTATCTGTGCTCATTTCAATCTCTGGTTTTATGCAGCACCCCAACTCACCTTTACCCTTAAGCAAGCATAAGTTGGTTTTCTAAATTTGAGACCCTGTTCTGTTCTGTAATTCAGTTCCTGTGTAGCCAAGTTTCCATTCCGTGTATTACTGATATCTTATGATGTTTCTTTTTCTGTGTGACTTATTTCAGTTAGAATCATCATACCTGAATCCACTCATTGTGCTGCTAAGGGCCTGATGACACAGATTTCATTGCTGAGTGATATTGCTTTGTAAGTAAATACCACAACTTCTTTATCCATTTTTCACTTTCTGCGATGTTGAACTTGTTCTGTAAACGAGATTCTTGTAAACAGAGGCGTCCCAAACTTTGGGGTGGCTGTGTCTTTTTGATTTTAATTTCCCTAAGCTATAGGACCATAAGTGGCAGTGCCTTAGGCTCTGTTGCTTTGTTTTTTAGATGTTTCAGGAAACACCATACACTTCTCCCGAGTGTCTGTTGGCAATTTACATCCCGCCCATCAGCATAACAAGGCTCCCAGTTCTCCATGGCCTGTCCTGCCTTTCTGGATTTTACACTTTTTTCAGATGGCCCTTTTGACCGGGGGGAAGTGAGACTTCATTGTAGTGCAGATTTCCTTTGCAAGCTTGCTTGGTTGGCCAAAAAGGGCGTATGCGTTTTTTCCTGAATATATTCAGGAAAAAACGCATACGCCCTTTTTGGCCAAGTGCATCATTGTGGATGTTCTGCCTCTTTTCCTATGCTTTCAATGCAATTCCAGTCTACCTCCTGAAATCGGTTTCCTGCAATTCTGCCCCGCTTTCAAGTCCTCTTGGCAGCCTTACTTCAGTCTATTTTTGGACGATAGCTGTCATTTATAACTCTGCAGGTTTGTGAATTACAGTGCCCCTGAGCTCCTTTCTTCAACTCGCTTTCTTTTGAGCTGGCCGCAACACCGCAGGATGGCTTCAGGCCCTAATCTGGTTCCGGCACGGCACGCTGAGCCTTTGGTTAATTCCTCTTCCTGGTGGGAAATGAGAGTTAAATTTGCCCGTCCAGACACCTCCAGCTAGCCTCTCATTGGTTCTCGCTATTCCTGTTCATCTTCCGCAGAAATTGCAAACTGGGCCAAACAGGAGGTTAAAGGCGCTGACTCTCCAAGTCGGGAGAGTGTTAGTAAAGCGTCTGGAATGTTGCACCCGAGTACCAGGGGAGGAAAACTGAGACATATTTGAACTCGTCTCCCGATCACATGGTTGATCATACTCTGGGTTCCACATGCATGTTTTAGCTGAAGGAAGAATACCTAAAACCTGGGTAGTTGAAACCCGTGCAATGGGTACCATGCAATATGACTTCAAAGGGTCTTCATTTGCTCACCGAACCTCTCCAATCCTATCACTGCTGCGTTTATGCCCCTGTACACATGCTTGATTCTCTTTCGGAGACATAGCAATCTATAGGTTTTAAGATACTTACTAGTCAGGTACATTCTTAGGCGTTTAATATGCGGTGTTGAGTCCATTTCGTTGAGCAAGGCGTAGCTCTTGTCTATTCCATATTTGGCTTAAGGAACTTTATCTGTGCTTATTTCAATCTCTGGTTTTATGCAGCACCCCAACTCACCTTTAGCCTTAAGCAAGCATTAGTTGGTTTTCTAAATTTGAGACCCTGTTCTGTTCTGTAATTCAGTTCCTGTGTAGCCAAGTTTCCATTCCGTGTATTACTGATATCTTATGATGTTTCTTATTCTGTGTGACTTATTTCAGTTAGAATCATCATACCTGAATCCACTCATTGTGCTGCTAAGGGCCTGATGACACAGATTTCATTGCTGAGTGATATTGCTTTGTAAGTAAATACCACAACTTCTTTATCCATTTTTCACTTTCTGCGATGTTGAACTTGTACTGTAAACGAGGTTCTTGTAAACAGAGCCGTTCCAAACTTTGGGGTGGCTGTGTCTTTTTGATTTTAATTTCCCTAAGCTATAGGACCATAAGTGGAAGTGCCCTAGGTTCTGTTGCTTTGTTTTTTAGATGTTTCAGGAAACACCATACACTTCTCCCGAGTGGTTGTTGGCAATTTACATCCCGCCCATCAGCATAACAAGGCTCCCAGTTCTCCATGGCCTGTCCTGCCTTTCTGGATTTTACACTTTTTTCAGATGGCCCTTTTGACCGGGGGGAAGTGAGACTTCATTGTAGTGCAGATTTCCTTTGCAAGCTTGCTTGGTTGGCCATAAAGGGCGTATGCGTTTTTTCCTGAATATATTCAGGAAAAAACGCATATGCCCTTTTTGGCCAAGTGCATCATTGTGGACGTTCTGCCTCTTTTCCTATGCTTTCAATGCAATTCCAGTCTACCTCCTGAAATCGGTTTCCTGCAATTCTGCCCCGCTTTCAAGTCCTCTTGGCAGCCTTACTTCAGTCTATTTTTGGAAGATAGCTGTCATTTATAACTCTGCAGGTTTGTGAATTACAGTGCCCCTGAGCTCCTTTCTTCAACTCGCTTTCTTTTGAGCTGGCCGCAACACCGCAGGATGTCTTCAGGCCCTAATCTGGTTCCGGCACGGCACGCTGAGCCTTTGGTTATTTCCTCTTCCTGGTGGGAAATGAGAGTTAAATTTGCCCGTCCAGACACCTCCAGCTAGCCTCTCATTGGTTCTCGCTATTCCTGTTCATCTTCCGCAGAAATTGCAAACTGGGCCAAACAGGAGGTTAAAGGGACTGACTCTCCAAGTCGGGAGAGTGTTAGTAAAGCGTCTGGAATGTTGCACCCGAGTACCAGGGGAGGAAAACTGAGACATATTTGAACACGTCTCCCATTCACATGGTTGATCATACTCTGGGTTCCACATGCATGTTTTAGCTGAAGGAAGAATACCTTAAACCTGGAGAGTTGAGACCCGTGTAATGGGTACCATGCAATATGACTTCAAAGGGTCTTCATTTGCTCACCGAACCTCTCCAATCCTATCACTGCTGCGTTTATGCCCCTGTACACACGCTTGATTCTCTTTTGGAGACACAGCAATCCATAGGTTTTAAGATACTTACTAGTCAGGTACATTCTTAGGCGTTTAATATGGGGTTTTGAGTCCATTTCGTTGAGCAAGGAGTAGCTCTTGTCTATACCATATTTGGCTTAAGGAACTTTATCTGTGCTCATTTCAATCTCTGGTTTTATGCAGCACCCCAACTCACCTTTACCCTTAAGCAAGCATAAGTTGGTTTTCTAAATTTGAGACCCTGTTCTGTTTTGGAATGCAGTTCCTGTGTAGCCAAGATTACATTCCGTGTATTAGTGATATCTTATGATGTTTCTTTTTCTGTGTGACTTATTTCAGTTAGAATCATCGTACCTGAATCCACTCATTATGCTGCTATGGGCCTGATGACATAGATTTCATTGCTGAGTGATACTGCATTGTACGTAAGTACCACAAGTTCTTTATCCATTTTTCACTTTCTGTGATATTGAACTTGTACGGTAAACGAGGTTCTTGTAAACGATGGCGTCCCAAACTTTGGGGTGGCTGTGTCTTTTTGATTTTAATTTCCCTAAGCTATAGGACCATAAGTGGAAGTGCCCTAGGCTCTGTTGCTTTGTTTTTTAGATGTTTCAGGAAACACCATACACTTCTCCTGAGTGTCTGTTGGCAATTTACATCCCGCCCATCAGCATAACAAGGCTCCCAGTTCTCCATGGCCTGTCCTGCCTTTCTGGATTTTACACTTTTTTCAGATGGCCCTTTTGACCGGGGAGAAGTGAGACTTCATTGTAGTGCAGATTTCCTTTGCATGTTTGCTTGGTTGGCCAAAAAGGGCGTATGCGTTTTTTCCTGAATATATTCAGGAAAAAACGCATACGCCCTTTTTGGCCAAGTGCATCATTGTGGACGTTCTGCCTCTTTTCCTATGCTTTCAATGCAATTTCAGTCTACCTCCTGAAATCGGTTTCCTGCAATTCTGCCCCGCTTTCAAGTCCTCTTGGCAGCCTTACTTCAGTCTATTTTTGGACGATAGCTGTCATTTATAACTCTGCAGGTTTGTGAATTACAGTGCCCCTGAGCTCCTTTCTTCAACTCGCTTTCTTGTGACCTGGCCGCAACACCGCAGGATGTCTTCAGGCCCTAATCTGGTTCTGGCACGGCACGCTGAGCCTTTGGTTAATTCCTCTTCCTGGTGGGAAATGAGAGTTAAATTTGCCCATCCAGACACCTCCAGCTAGTCTCTCATTGGTTCTCGCTTTTCCTGTTCATCTTCCACAGAAATTGAAAACTGGGCCAAACAGGAGGTTAAAGGGACTGACTCTCCAAGTGGGGAGAGTGTTAGTAAAGCGTCTGGAATGTTGCACCCGAGTACCAGGGTACGAAAACTGAGACATATTTGAACACGTCTCCCGATCACATGGTTGATCATACTCTAGGTTCCACATGCATGTTTTAGCTGAAGGAAGAATACCTTAAACCTGGGTAGTTGAAACCCGTGGAATGGGTACCATGCAATATGACTTCAAAGGGTCTTCATTTGCTCACCGAACCTCTCCAATCCTATCACTGCTGCGTTTATGCCCCTGTACACATGCTTGATTCTCTTTCAGAGACATAGCAATCCATAGGTTTTAAGATACTTACTAGTCAGGTACATTCTTAGGCGTTTAATATGCGGTGTTGAGTCCATTTCGTTGAGCAAGGCGTAGCTCTTGTCTATTCCATATTTGGCTTAAGGAACTTTATCTGTGCTCATTTCAATCTCTGGTTTTATGCAGCACCCCAACTCACCTTTAGCCTTAAGCAAGCATTAGTTGGTTTTCTAAATTTGAGACCCTGTTCTGTTCTGTAATTCAGTTCCTGTGTAGCCAAGTTTCCATTCCGTGTATTACTGATATCTTATGATGTTTCTTTTTCTGTGTGACTTATTTCAGTTAGAATCATCATACCTGAATCCACTCATTGTGCTGCTAAGGGCCTGATGACACAGATTTCATTGCTGAGTGATATTGCTTTGTAAGTAAATACCACAACTTCTTTATCCATTTTTCACTTTCTGCGATGTTGAACTTGTTCTGTAAACGAGATTCTTGTAAACAGAGGCGTCCCAAACTTTGGGGTGGCTGTGTCTTTTTGATTTTAATTTCCCTAAGCTATAGGACCATAAGTGGAAGTGCCCTAGGCTCTGTTGCTTTGTTTTTTAGATGTTTCAGGAAACACCATACACTTCTCCCGAGTGTCTGTTGGCAATTTACATCCCGCCCATCAGCATAACAAGGCTCCCAGTTCTCCATGGCCTGTCCTGCCTTTCTGGATTTTACACTTTTTTCAGATGGCCCTTTTGACCGGGGGGAAGTGAGACTTCATTGTAGTGCAGATTTCCTTTGCAAGCTTGCTTGGTTGGCCAAAAAGGGCGTATGCGTTTTTTCCTGAATATATTCAGGAAAAAACGCATACGCCCTTTTTGGCCAAGTGCATCATTGTGGATGTTCTGCCTCTTTTCCTATGCTTTCAATGCAATTCCAGTCTACCTCCTGAAATCGGTTTCCTGCAATTCTGCCCCGCTTTCAAGTCCTCTTGGCAGCCTTACTTCAGTCTATTTTTGGACGATAGCTGTCATTTATAACTCTGCAGGTTTGTGAATTACAGTGCCCCTGAGCTCCTTTCTTCAACTCGCTTTCTTTTGAGCTGGCCGCAACACCGCAGGATGGCTTCAGGCCCTAATCTGGTTCCGGCACGGCACGCTGAGCCTTTGGTTAATTCCTCTTCCTGGTGGGAAATGAGAGTTAAATTTGCCCGTCCAGACACCTCCAGCTAGCCTCTCATTGGTTCTCGCTATTCCTGTTCATCTTCCGCAGAAATTGCAAACTGGGCCAAACAGGAGGTTAAAGGCGCTGACTCTCCAAGTGGGGAGAGTGTTAGTAAAGCGTCTGGAATGTTGCACCCGAGTACCAGGGGAGGAAAACTGAGACATATTTGAACTCGTCTCCCGATCACATGGTTGATCATACTCTGGGTTCCACATGCATGTTTTAGCTGAAGGAAGAATACCTAAAACCTGGGTAGTTGAAACCCGTGCAATGGGTACCATGCAATATGACTTCAAAGGGTCTTCATTTGCTCACCGAACCTCTCCAATCCTATCACTGCTGCGTTTATGCCCCTGTACACATGCTTGATTCTCTTTCGGAGACATAGCAATCTATAGGTTTTAAGATACTTACTAGTCAGGTACATTCTTAGGCGTTTAATATGCGGTGTTGAGTCCATTTCGTTGAGCAAGGCGTAGCTCTTGTCTATTCCATATTTGGCTTAAGGAACTTTATCTGTGCTTATTTCAATCTCTGGTTTTATGCAGCACCCCAACTCACCTTTAGCCTTAAGCAAGCATTAGTTGGTTTTCTAAATTTGAGACCCTGTTCTGTTCTGTAATTCAGTTCCTGTGTAGCCAAGTTTCCATTCCGTGTATTACTGATATCTTATGATGTTTCTTATTCTGTGTGACTTATTTCAGTTAGAATCATCATACCTGAATCCACTCATTGTGCTGCTAAGGGCCTGATGACACAGATTTCATTGCTGAGTGATATTGCTTTGTAAGTAAATACCACAACTTCTTTATCCATTTTTCACTTTCTGCGATGTTGAACTTGTACTGTAAACGAGGTTCTTGTAAACAGAGCCGTTCCAAACTTTGGGGTGGCTGTGTCTTTTTTATTTTAATTTCCCTAAGCTATAGGACCATAAGTGGAAGTGCCCTAGGTTCTGTTGCTTTGTTTTTTAGATGTTTCAGGAAACACCATACACTTCTCCCGAGTGGTTGTTGGCAATTTACATCCCGCCCATCAGCATAACAAGGCTCCCAGTTCTCCATGGCCTGTCCTGCCTTTCTGGATTTTACACTTTTTTCAGATGGCCCTTTTGACCGGGGGGAAGTGAGACTTCATTGTAGTGCAGATTTCCTTTGCAAGCTTGCTTGGTTGGCCAAAAAGGGCGTATGCGTTTTTTCCTGAATATATTCAGGAAAAAACGCATACGCCCTTTTTGGCCAAGTGCATCATTGTGGACGTTCTGCCTCTTTTCCTATGCTTTCAATGCAATTCCAGTCTACCTCCTGAAATCGGTTTCCTGCAATTCTGCCCCGCTTTCAAGTCCTCTTGGCAGCCTTACTTCAGTCTATTTTTGGACGATAGCTGTCATTTATAACTCTGCAGGTTTGTGAATTACAGTGCCCCTGAGCTCCTTTCTTCAACTCGCTTTCTTTTGAGCTGGCCGCAACACCGCAGGATGGCTTCAGGCCCTAATCTGGTTCCGGCACGGCACGCTGAGCCTTTGGTTATTTCCTCTTCCTGGTGGGAAATGAGAGTTAAATTTGCCCGTCCAGACACCTCCAGCTAGCCTCTCATTGGTTCTCGCTATTCCTGTTCATCTTCCGCAGAAATTGCAAACTGGGCCAAACAGGAGGTTAAAGGCGCTGACTCTCCAAGTGGGGAGAGTGTTAGTAAAGCGTCTGGAATGTTGCACCCGAGTACCAGGGTACGAAAACTGAGACATATTTGAACACGTCTCCCGATCACATGGTTGATCATACTCTAGGTTCCACATGCATGTTTTAGCTGAAGGAAGAATACCTTAAACCTGGGTAGTTGAAACCCGTGGAATGGGTACCATGCAATATGACTTCAAAGGGTCTTCATTTGCTCACCGAACCTCTCCAATCCTATCACTGCTGCGTTTATGCCCCTGTACACATGCTTGATTCTCTTTCAGAGACATAGCAATCCATAGGTTTTAAGATACTTACTAGTCAGGTACATTCTTAGGCGTTTAATATGCGGTGTTGAGTCCATTTCGTTGAGCAAGGCGTAGCTCTTGTCTATTCCATATTTGGCTTAAGGAACTTTATCTGTGCTCATTTCAATCTCTGGTTTTATGCAGCACCCCAACTCACCTTTCCCCTTAAGCAAGCATAAGTTGGTTTTCTAAATTTGAGACCCTGTTCTGTTTTGGAATTCAGTTCCTGTGTAGCCAAGTTTACATTCCGTGTATTAGTGATATCTTATGATGTTTCTTTTTCTGTGTGATTTATTTCAGTTAGAATCATCTTACCTGAATCCACTCATTATGCTGCTACGGGCCTGATGACATAGATTTCATTGCTGAGTGATACTGCATTGTACGTAAGTACCACAAGTTCTTTATCCATTTTTCACTTTCTGTGATATTGAACTTGTACGGTAAACGAAGTTCTTGTAAACAGAGGCGTCCCAAACTTTGGGGTGGCTGTGTCTTTTTGATTTTAATTTCCCTAAGCTATAGGACCATAAGTGGAAGTGCCCTAGGCTCTGTTGCTTTGTTTTTTAGATGTTTCAGGAAACACCATACAATTCTCCCGAGTGTCTGTTGGCAATTTACATCCCGCCCATCAGCATAACAAGGCTCCCAGTTCTCCATGGCCTGTCCTGCCTTTCTGGATTTTACACTTTTTTCAGATGGCCCTTTTGACCGGGGGGAAGTGAGAGTTCATTGTAGTGCAGATTTCCTTTGCAAGCTTGCTTGGTTGGCCAAAAAGGGCGTATTCGTTTTTTCCTGAATATATTCAGGAAAAAACGCATACGCCCTTTTTGCCCAAGTGCATCATTGTGGACGTTCTGCCTCTTTTCCTATGCTTTCAATGCAATTGCAGTCTACCTCCTGAAATCGGTTTCCTGCAATTCTGCCCCGCTTTCAAGTCCTCTTGGCAGCCTTACTTCAGTCTATTTTTGGACGATAGCTGTCATTTATAACTCTGCAGGTTTGTGAATTACAGTGCCCCTGAGCTCCTTTCTTCAACTCGCTTTCTTGTGACCTGGCCGCAATACCGCAGGATGGCTTCAGGCCCTAATCTGGTTCCGGCACGGCACGCTGAGCCTTTGGTTATTTCCTCTTCCTGGTGGGAAATGAGAGTTAAATTTGCCCGTCCAGACACCTCCAGCTAGTCTCTCATTGGTTCTCGCTATTCCTGTTCATCTTCCGCAGAAATTGCAAACTGGGCCAAACTGGAGGTTAAAGGCACTGACTCTCCAAGTGGGGAGAGTGTTAGTAAAGCGTCTGGAATGTTGCACCCGAGTACCAGGGTACGAAAACTGAGACATATTTGAACACGTCTCCCGATCACATGGTTGATCATACTCTAGGTTCCACATGCATGTTTTAGCTGAAGGAAGAATACCTTAAACCTGGGTAGTTGAAACCCGTGGAATGGGTAGCATGCAATATGACTTCAAAGGGTCTTCATTTGCTCACCGAACCTCTCCAATCCTATCACTGCTGCGTTTATGCCCCTGTACACATGCTTGATTCTCTTTCGGAGACATAGCAATCCATAGGTTTTAAGATACTTACTAGTCAGGTACATTCTTAGGCGTTTAATATGCGGTGTTGAGTCCATTTTGTTGAGCAAGGAG